>NW_022986550.1:0-29503 GCF_902500255.1 Thalassophryne amazonica
TACGCCTTTAACCTGAGTCTGGAGGAGGATACGGGGGCATTGTCACTGGTTTGTACTGGCAGTCTAAGGCTGGAATTGCGTTTCAGAGTGGCGACCCCGCATACGATAACGCTAGTGGTCTACGTGTGCTACGACTCCATTCTGGAAATTAACTAAACGGCAAGTGTTGGTCGATTTTTACTGAATCGTGAACACCCTCGAGTTGGAGGCCGTGATGAGGCGTTTAGCAGGAAACATTTTCAGAGGAGTGTGGGCCTGTGATGAATTAGATCGCATCAAAGCGAAACTGCCTGCTTTTTTCATAGTAAATACCCACCCAAGGCATTTACTGGGTGAACACTGGCTGGCGATCACTGTTGAAAAAGACGGTGGAGTTACGTTTTTTGATTCCTTCGGATTTAGCCTGGACTTCAACCTATACCCCAAAGGTATCCTACAGTATTTGGAAAATCAACCTGGGATTACAAAGTTTCTATCATAATAGACAGCTACAACACGAAATGTCAGATGTGTGTGGGCAACACTGTGTCTTTTATTTGTCTAAAAGAGTCTGCGGGCTGTCCTACAATCAGAATCAGAATCAGAAGAAGTTTATTGCGATTGCCAATGAACAGGATTCACAGACTAGGAATTTGCTTTGATATAATGGTGCAACATTAAGGAGAGAGCAATATAAAATGCTAAGATAAAATATAAAATATGTGCTAAAATAAGATAAAATATGAAATATGAAAGGCTGTGTGCAACAGAAAAACAGTGCAGTGGGAGGAGTGAAATTAAAAACCAAAGTAAAGTGACTCGTGATAAAATGATAAAGTGACAGAGTTAAGGTTAAGGTGACTGAGTTATGAGGTGTTCATGAGTCTAACGGCAGAGGGGAAGAAACTGGTCTTATGGCGAGAGGTTCTGGTCCGGATGGACCGTAGCCTCCTGCCCGAGGGGAGTGGTTTGAATAGACTGTGTGCAGGGTGAGAAGGGTTGGCTGTGATCCAACCTGCTCGGCCCAGAGTCCTGGAGACGTGCAGGTCGTGGAGAGATGGAAGGCTACAGCCAATCACCTTTTCAGCAGAGGCCACAATGCGCTGCAGTCTGTGTCTGTCCCTGGCTGTGGCCCCGGCGTACCACACCATGATGCCTTCTTGGTGAGGGAGCTGATGGTTGAGTCCCATTTGAGGTCCTGGGTGATGGTGGTGCCAAGGAAGCAGTGACAGTCCACAGTGGTGATGGGGCTGTTGGTGAGGGCGAGGGAGGGCGGGGGCGCTGTGGTTTTCCTGAAGTCCAGGATCATCTCCACTGTTTTCTGGGCGTTGAGCTCCAAGTTGTTGCTGCTGCACCAGCTCACCAGCCGGTGTACAAAGATGAACTGTCTTTATACACCCGCAACACTGTTAAGAACAATGATATGGTTTTTGAATTTGTGAAGGAATATCAGCAATGTACCAGAACAGGCTGTAAGAACTCGTGTAACCAGTGTTGATGTTGTTTTCATGCGTTTAAAACCTGTTACAATTTACACTGAATGAAATCGCTGTAGACTGTTACTTTTGTAAAGATTTTTATTGTGGTGATAAACATGCTGTATAACAACAAATTATATATAAATAAATGATTAGTACAACAACAAGGTCTGGTTCTTTTATTTGAAAACTCTGTGATCTTCTTTCATGCTGGACGTGTCAGCGGCTCTGACGCCTGGGTATCTCTGACCATGTTGCTGATCCGGTTAGGGTAATAGTACGTTCACAACATGAGAAATGCATTTGAAACACTCTGATAAGGCTCTACGGACAAGAGCATTAAACTCTAGTGCCTAAAACTCTCATGAATATATTCTCTGGGTTTATAGACATTGTTATTGTGTCTGTGTTTATTAAATTCCAAGCATCTTAAATGTAACAGACACGGATTATCTGGAATTTTGTTTTGGCAAGTTTTCAAGGTCTCTACTGTCATCTACTGGCCAGTTGTATTCATTCGCCCTATTGACAAATCCCAAAATCCCTTGCGTGCCAGAGAGTTGCTGCAGTCAACATATAAACCGAATTTCAGACATATATCTATTAGTCTTGAACAAAGAGGACAAACAGTGTTGTAAAGAACAATAAGACATTAAAGAGCAAACTTCACTTTCCCCCAGAACGACATGATCAGGCAGCGATTGTAGCTCACAGCAGCTCCCATTGAAAATAACAGAGAGACAGCCTGTGATTCTTGCATGTTTACATAAAACAAACACAATAACAACGTCTATAAACCCAATATAGTCACGAGAGTTTTAGGTACAATATAAAAATAGTTTTATGTTGCGATGTTAATGGTGTTGTCTGTGTGCAGCTAAAGTGCAGCATGATCAGAGCGTCTCAATGCAGTTCTCAATGTTATTGCGACCTCTCCAAGGTTTTGCGGGATTTGAAACGTCAATAGGACGAATAGCCAACATTCATGTGTCAAGACAATATTGAGTGCACGTTTTACAATATAATAAAATGTGTGCATATTGCACAATATAATAAAATGTGCGCACAACATAATAAAACATTATCAAATTCATGAGAGCACATGACAATATGGTGTGAGAAATAGGTCATAAAGATGATAAGATAAAACATAAAATTCTCTCCACATGCAAAACATTTTACGATGACACTTCCAGGGCTCCGTAAAAATGCCTGTTTTTACAAAAAAAAAAATGGAACATTTTACAAAAGCACTCATCTGCAAAAGCATTTATCTGTAAACACACAACATACGACACACGTCACATTAACGTGTTGGTTTACATAATGAAGACTGAAACAATCAGTGTTTAGCAGAGGCACATTTTACCCAAAATCCTTTGCGAGCTGTCTGTGTTTGTTACAAAACCTCAGAATTAGTGCATTATTCAACATTAAAAGATATGTTATATTTTAACTTTGTACAAATGACAGAATTGACATTAATGGAGTTATTCTATCGGTATTAATGTTATTTATAAATCCAAACCACCGGAGCATTATGACTGGTAGAGAGTTGTCTTTTGTGGCTGCTTTCAGCTTGTGTCTGCGCTGGAAGCTGTGTAGTAAACAAGAGCTTCCAGCAGGGGGCAGGATGTTCAAAGACAGAAGTGTGGGCTCTTGTTTGGGTCTGTTGTAGCTTTGATGCTACCAGAAGCGATTGTGGTGTTAAAACTCATATTCAATTTATTAGTAGTTGCTGGAATTTATCGGTTATCTGTAACTTCTGATACATTTTGGGGCTTCCTGTTAATTCCAGAATAGAATTTAACTTCCCCGGCTTGATGTTTTGTGCCGTTCGCCAAAATTGACCCCCGAGGGGCTCTGTGAGGGACCTGGGGTCTTCGGGTGCCGGGGAAGGTAACAGGGTTTAACGGTTGTTTTATTTGCCCCCGGGGTTGTTTAGGGTAGTCCTCCGGGGGTTGGATTTTGATTTTGTTTTGTTTCCTTCCGGGTTCCACCTCCAGGGTTGATGGTACGGTCCTCTGGGGGGCGCCGTTTGCTCCATGTGTACCTGGGGACCTTTGTGGGATTCCGGTTCTGGCTATTCCTCCTGGAACTGGCGGTAAAGGCCTTCTGGGGGTGTTGGGCTCTGCAAGTCGTTCTGGTAGGGTTGTTTGTTATTTTTCTTTTATGCATTTATGTGTTTGTGGGGCTGTGTTGGGTTTTTGCATTTGGGAGTTTTTTCTTTTCTTCCCGGGGTTGGATGGGACGGTCCCCTGGGGAGGTTTTGGGTGGGTTTTATGTTTTTTCTTGTATGTTGGATTGTATTAGGGACTGTTTTGGGTTTTTGTTGATGCCAGCCGGCCTTCCAGCTGCGGTGCCCTGTCCTGCTGTCTGTGGTGGACCTTGGGAGCGTTATGCTGTCTGCTTCCTGACGAGGACCCCGAGGGAGGTGCTATTCTCAGACCTGGTCTGTTCGGTCACCGGGAGGCTTCCCGTAAAGGAGGGGTACTGTTGTGTGTTGGGGGGGGGTGTGGCTGGACATTTTGGTGTTCTTTTCTTTTCTTTGCTCTCCAGGTGGTATGAAAACTGATTTGTCTGTGGAGAAGGTGCTGGCTGAAGAGTCCTTCACCCTCATCAACGTTATGTGCAGCACCTGTGGATGGTGCTCACATGCAACCTTAATGACTTTCAGCTGAAGCAGATAATTAGATGGTGTTCTGCATTTAAGCCATGTGTGATTCAAGCAGAATTGCCGGGAACTCGACCTTGTGGTGTTCGTTTGTGAGACGCTGAGGACCGCGCCTGGGTTTGACATCGTGCCTGTGAAGGAAGAAGGGTGAGGGACACATGCTGTCAGCACACATCAGAGGTGAATAATTGTTTGACTAATTGTTGATAGTAACTTGGTATTTTGTTACGCAGTATATTTGAATTGTGATGAGAATTGTGCAGCTCGCTTCTCACTGCCGTGGCGTGCGGACAACTGATCCTCCACCTGTTGTGAGAAGCTGCTCATTTACATAAAGCTTAAATACAGACATGAATGTGTTGCTGATAGTGTGTGCCTTTTGAAGGATATGGCTTGTAACTGCTGAATTACCTCACCTCTTCTATCCTTCGCAGAGAGTCGGTTGTTCGTGTCCACCTGGGGGGTGTTTGGCGGTAAAAGTGAGTCCAGAAGCGCCGGGCCTCAATCCTTTGGGCGCTGGAGAGCGTGCCAGCCTTCACTCCACAGACTGACGCTGTTTTAGTTTGTACACGTTGTTATGCACAAAGGGTGGAAGAACTAAATTGTTTTGTTATTGGAACCGCTTTCTGGTTATTTTAGCGCTGGGTTCCGTCAGACGCAGGTCCGCTCCTCAACCCGCGTCGGACACATAACAATATCACCCCAATAGAGCGCTTCGCTCTCAGACTGCAGGGTTACTTGTAGTTCCTAGGGTTTGTAAGAGTAGAATGGGAGGCAGAGCCTTCAGCTTTCAGGCTCCTCTCCTGTGGAACCAGCTCCCAATTCGGATTAGGGAGACAGACACCCTCTCTACTTTTAAGATTAAGCTTAAAACTTTCCTTTTTGAAAAAGCTTATAGTTAGGGCTGGATCAGGTGACCCTGAACCATCCCTTAGTTATGCTGCTATAGACTTAGACTGCTGGGGGGTTCCCATGATGCACCCAGTGTTTCTTTTTATTCATCTCTTTTTGCTCTGTATGCACCACTCTGCATTTAATCATTAGTGATTGATCTCTGCTCCCCTCCACAGCATGTCTTTTTCCTGGTTTTCTCCCTCAGCCCCAACCAGTCCCAGCAGAAGACTGCCCCTCCCTGGGCCTGGTTCTGCTGGAGGTTTCTTCCTGTTAAAAGGGAGTTTTTCCTTCCCACTGTCGCCAAATGCTTGCTCACAGGGGGTCGTTTTGACCGTTGGGGTTTTCTGTAATTACTGTATGGCTTTTTGCCTTACAATATAAAGCGCCTTGGGGCAACTGTTTGTTGTGATTTGGCGCTATATAAATAAAATTGATTTGATTTGATTTGATTGATGGTGCCATCACACATGTGTAAGTTGTCCATGCCATGGATACTAACACACCCCCATACCATCACAGATGCTGGCTTTTGAACTTTGTGCTGGTAACAATCAGGATGGTCGTTTTCCTCTTTTGACCAGAGGACACGACGTCCATGATTTCCAAAAGCAATTTGAAATGTGGACTAATTAGACCACAGCACACTTTTCCACTTTGCGTCTGTCCATTTCAAACGAGCTCGGGCCCAGAGAAGGTGGCGGCGTTTCTGGATGTTGTTGATGTATGGCTTTCACTTTGCATGGTAGAGTTTTAACTTGCACTTGTAGATGTAGCGACGAACTGTGTTAACTGACAATGGATTTCTGAAGTGTTCCTGAGCCCACGCGGTAAGATCCTTTACACGATGTTGGTTTTTAATGTAGTACCGCCTGAGGGATCGAAGGTCACGGGCATTCAGTGTTGGTTTTTGGCCTTGCCGCTTACGTGTAGAAAGTTCTCCAGATTCTCTGAATCTTCTGATTATATTATAGACTGTAGATGAAGGAATCCCTAAATTCCTTGCAATTGAACATTGAGAAACATTGTTCTTAAACTGTTGGACTATTTTTTCACATAGTTGTTCACAAAGTAGTGATCCTCGCCCCATCTTTTCTTGTGAACGGCTGAGTCTTTTGGGGTTGCTCCTTTTATACCCAATCATGACACTCACCTGTTTCCAGTAAGGTGTTCTTTGAGGATTCTACAACTTTTTCCAGTCTTTTGTTGCCCCATCCCAACTTTTTTGAAACATGTTGCAGGCATCCATTTCAAAATGAGCAAATATTTGCACAAAAACAACAAAGTTTTTCAGTTTGAACATTAAATATGTTGTCTTTGTGGTGTATTCAGTTGAATATAGGTTGAAGAGGATTTTCAAATCATTGTATTCTGTTTTTATTTACATTTTACACAACGTCCCAACTTCATTGGAATTGGGGTTGTACTATGTACAGCTTCTCAGGAGTTCTTGGGGTCCTGTTTCCGTACACGAGCCTCCTCTGATCGCTACAACCAACATCTCTTATTCTGTAACTTGTAGTTTGGTGAAACAGCGCCCCTACTGGTTTGAATTTGATAAGTGTACATGAAACCAAAGTTGTTTCATAAGGCGTGGCAACAAAGAGGTGTTCCTTCACGCTCGGTTGGAAGTTCTGTCAAAGATTGTGGATGACTGATTATGAACATGTTTTCCAGTGACATGACTGATGACAGCTGCTGTCTGAGCTAACTGCCTTGCTCAATGGCCTGTCAACAGCTACTGTACTGTAACATACATGGAGTTCTGCTGCAGGCGCCTCTGCAGCGGCCTGGAGCACTGAAAGACGGTTCCAGCTGATGAATGAGGACTGTGAGAAGAATCACAGGCATGTTTTAACTTTTACTCTGACTGAGTGATGCTGGCTGCGTGCCAGCGCCTGCATTTGTGCCGCCGCTCCGGAATCTGATCGCCGGAGCCAAAACCCTGCAAGCAGCCATAATGGACGATGCTTCACAAAGTGCCACAAGTCATACTGTCGCTGGCAGACATGCAGCACAGACACCCTCAGCAGGCCATGCGTTTGAGCATCTTCAGCTGAGTCAGATGTTTCAGATGACCACAATGCACTGCAGCTGGGATTCTGTCACATGATCAGACCAAAGGATTGAAATTCTGCTGCAACCTGCAGTGCCGGGAATGTTGTTCTCATTGCTGTGCATGAAGGGTCATGCGTGGTGTCCCTCACACCTTATTATATTGAGCTGTTATGTTAGTCGTTTAATCAGCTTCCACTGCAGTGGAGAATTGGACTGGGTGTTCCATGCCTGCAGGGTGGGAAGCTGATTGGTGATTAAGCCAGGAAGTGTTTGCTGTTTATGTACACCTTTGAGTGGTCTCTCTGTGTGTGGAGTGGTGGACTCACATGATGGTTTCTTCTTCCTGAGACTCGGTTTGTCGCGGCCACCTGGGGGGTGTCGGCGGGGTCCTTGGGTCCGAACTGTTCTGGCTCCGGACCGTTTGTGCTGCTGGGAGCGCACCGTTGTTCCACCTCGCCAGACCGCGCACTTATTTGTTATTAAGCACTCACTGTTATGTCATTAAATTCTGTTATCCTTTGAACCGTGCTCTGCTTATTTTATGCTGGGTCCTTCAAACACTGGTCGGTTCTCCGACTGCGTCCGACACATAACAACACCATTTTCGTTCTTGACTTCTAGCCTTATGTTTAAGGTCACGCAAGTAATCACTGAACCAAGGTGACTGTGTTTTTTGGGGGGGGGGGGGGGGCTTAATATAGGTGGCACAATCATGTTGAGTGTAGTTTTGAGTGCTGAGTTTAAACACACTGTGTACTCCAGACTTAAATGCAACCATACCCCAATCCATAAAGATGCACCACATGTTCCAGCGTGGAAGTAGATTATTTCTTGCTTTGGATATTATTTGTTGTAAAATTAATCAGATCCTGAAATTTTTTAGCTTGTTTTTTTAAAGTTCATTTGTATGGTTCCTACATCCAGCATAATTTATTAATCTAATGACCCCTTTCTACATTGTATTTATTGTTTGTATATTACTTTTATATGCATTTTCCCAAACCTCTACACAGTAACTCAAATATGGTAAAAATCAATGTACAATTTAAAGTATATAATCCTTCCTTATTTATTATGTGTCTTGTTTTCCCCAGGATAGTAATGCTCCGCGACAACTTCCGTCAAACATATTTCACATGTGGTTTCCAACAGATTTTGTGGTCACACCAAGGAATTTAATTTAATTCACTCTTTCAGTGTTTACATTGTCAGCACCTACTTTTACTTCTTCATTTACCATATCTTATGGTTTCCAAACAACATAAAACTAGTTTTGTTTTAAAGACAATTTATTTATGTCAAACCAATTTTTTAACTTATTTGTTTTGTGACCACCTCCAAAAGCTGCTGCAATTCCACACCAGAACAGAAAATATCTATGTCATCTGAAAATAACACAAATTTTAATGTCTCAGATACTCTACACTTGTCATTAATATACACAATAAACATTTTTTTGCCCTAATACAGACCCTGGAGGTACACCACATGTAATATTCATGAATCTAGATTTTTATTGGTGTATTTGTACAAATTGTTGTCGGTGACGTTAATAACTCTGTAACCAGTTTAAAACAATACCTCCGAAACCATGCTTCTCCATTTATCTAATCAATATATCATGATTATGTCAAATGCATTCTTAAGATCTAAGAACACTCCAACTGAATACCTTTTTTAATTGACACATTCCGTTACTTCCTCTACTAAATCAATCAATGCCAAGGCCGTTGATCAGTTATTTCTGCATCCATGTCTACAAAACTGTCAAATAGATTTATGAATAGTTTTATAATATTATGAGCAAGCTCGTTGTATGGTACAGCAATGCAGAAAACGGAAATGCCAAATGTTGAGTCGACATTAAAACCGGAAATGCCAAATGTTGAAATCTTCATGGAGCGATAATAGAGGAGATCTCACGCTAATAGAGGATATATTGTGTAAATTCAGTTAACAGTCGACACTGAAATTGGAAACGCTAACCTCAGCTGTGGCGCACACCTTGACAGCCCTTGAGGTCAGTCGGTGACTGTCTAGCATGTAAAAGACATGTAAAAATATTTGGAACTTTGAAAATAAGTAAATTTCTCTTCCCTGGATAATCAAAATTGATCCTGAAAAAAAAAAATGTCTTAAGGACCTAAATGGCATGGTGAGATGGTGAGGAGCTAAACTCATTAATGTCAGTGATATGAAACTTATTATTTTAGAAAACTGGGAAAGTATTGATACTGGCCGATAATTTGTAAAGTGGTGTTTGTCTCCTACTTTATAAATAGGAATGACTGTGTGGAAATACACCATTTTGAAAAGACAAGTTAAAGATGTGCAATAGTGGTTTTACAATACCCTCAATAACACTTTTCACCATTACAATGTCAATGTCATTCCAGGCTGTACTGGATTTATTCTTAAAACCATGTACAATGTCATAAATTTCCTTTTCTTCTACTACTCTGAGAAACATTGAGCTATTGTTTCTGTCAACATAATCTCTCACATCTATTCCTGTCTCTTCAACATTTATACTGTTTCTCATTTTTTACTGCCCCTCCCTGAGCCTGGTTCTGCTGGAGGTTTCTCCTGTTAAAAGGGAGTTTTTTCTTCCCACTGTAGCCAAGTGCTTGCTCACAGGGGGTCGTTTTGACCGTTGGGGTTTTACATAATTATTGTATGGCCTTGCCTTACAATATAAAGCGCCTTGGGGCAACTGTTTGTTGTGATTTGGCGCTATATAAAAAATTGATTGATTGATTGATTATATTGGTTAGCTTATACTTTTAATATTTATTTTCTGCTTCAATTGTTCTTTTTTTTTTTGGAGGCATTTTCGAGTCTCGTAGTCATCCACGGCCTTCCTGTGTGGTTTTGTTTCATGTTGTGTTGTATTCTATTACTGGACAGTTTTTTTTTTTTTTTTTCCTCATATGCTGTGTTAACTTCATTTTCTTCATATATAACTTTAGTTTATGCTTTAGTTAATTCATTTTTGAAAATGTTTAGCTTCTTCTCTGGTAATTTTTTTACTTTATCCCTTGGCATAAAAAGTAAGAATAAAGTTATAAAATGTTGAACACAGTTACTGGCATCCAATAAATTTAGTTTCTCAAGCAAAAAACAAAACAAATGAGCTGCGTTTAAATGACAGTGAAACTGAATTAACTAATAAATTCTGATTTTACTGTACAAAAAGGGGCTGAACATTTCCAGTTTGTTCTTGGCAGGTGGTGATGACCAAAGAGCTGTGTGTGAGCATAAGGACTGTTATCAAGTCAATTGTGGGATCATATGCTGTTGCTGCACAACACCACAGAACCACTTTGTGTCCTTCATCCTCCATAGACAAACCGCTCCATCCTCACATCTCTAAAATAACTATCTGCTGCAGCCAGATGAAGCATGGATGGCCTCTTGGCCTTCCCCAGCCACTGAGCTCCTCAACACTCATAATGACTGGATGATACATAGACAAAGGACATGGTCAAATGTTGACGCTAACATTCTCTCACAATGCAAGTGGTACTTCTCATCTTAAGACCCCCTGACACTTGCACAACTTTGATCCGCGCACTTGCACGCACTCTGCCATGCACAAGAGTAAACTCATCTCAAACTCATTGTAAACCGGTCTAAACTGTGCATGGCTTCGTGCATGTGCGCAAAGATGTCAAACATCGAAAACTTTAAAAGCTTTAGATAGTAATACAAGTCTTGGACACAAACCTGATCAATTCAACTGCGACCTCTGGTAACTCTGATTTGCAAAGAAGGGAGGTTTGAAAACCTGAACAATGGATGATGCAGAGCACTGACTTCTGGCCTTCTGTATAAATATACAGAGGCTCAGACTTGTCAATGCAACCTGCTTTATCCTGTTTGATGCCACATTACATAAAATAACCATTTCATAGCCGATGACGCACTTGCTCTGAGAATACAGGCGGGCAATCACGTGCCATGAAGGGCCGAGACACTGCAGGTTTTCCTTGCTACCAGTTTCATTAATGATCAGGTTCTTCAGCGGGTGATTTCATTGACGATAAAGGCCCCCTGACACGAGTATGTCTGATTCACGCAGTAGCACGCACGTCGTCGTGACGATCCCACCCGCTGTGATCACAGCTGGACGCTGTTCTTTGTTCTACTGGCTACCACGCACTCTGCGCTGGATGCTGTGTACATAAAGTAATTATTTAGTTTCAGATTAATCATTTTCTCTGCAAATTGGCTGTTGAAAATGGCTGTAATCACTTCCTGAATCACAGAGTACCGCTCCAGCTTAAGCCGTTTGGCGTGAGCGTGCGTGTGCGTGTGTCTAACAAGCTGCAGAAAGTATTTTGAGCTGTCTAAAAAGGTATGTTTACATTGTCATGGCTTGGTAAAACAGTTGTGTGTTCTTTCCTTCTTGTGTGCAGCTCTTAAAGTATGTTTATAGCAGATTTAATAATCCTTCCAATGAGCTGCACTCTGTGATCCACTGACATCACCACTCACTGTGTTCACTTCTGCACTCCACTTGACGATCTGCACATCGTGTTGGCGATTAGATCGCACCACATAGCATGACATTTATGCATGAAAGATTTTTTGAACATTTCAAAATTCTCTGTGTGCAATAGCACACACCAGCACCCCACTCATGTTCATTCTCCACTTGTTAAAGACGAGTTTACTCTCCAGCACGACACAGGTTGTGCTAGTGCGTGAATCAAAGGCATGCCCGTGTCAGGGGGCCTTTACACCCCCCCCACAGGAGACTGAAGATCAACAGGACCCAGACCACAATCCCAGCCAATCAACAGAGGTGCTAAGCCAGGAAGCACAAACACAAGAGACCCCTCCTCCAAAAAACACTACTACCACACCTACAGAAACAAACTCAACACAAAACCCACAAATTGTTCTCCTCATGGACTCAAATGCGAGATATGTGGAAGAGAAAAAACTTTTCCCTAACCACAGAGTTGAAAAACTCTCAAGTGCCGCAATACAAGACACACCATGGATCTATTGATGGAGACTGCGGGTCCTCCAGCCATATTATTATACACACCGGCAGGAATGACCTGAGAAGGCAAGGAGAAGAGATGGTGATGAGAGTGATAAAAAACAACCCTTCCAGATTCCTAGACACAAAGGTAGTCATGTCAGCCCTGCTACCCAGATGGGACTTCCACCCCACCCTCATCCAAAGGATAAATGCACAAATCTCCAGAGTGTGTGCATTGAAACCAAATGTTTATATGGCACTCCACCCCACCTTAGACCTGCACAGCCTATATGATGACATGTCCTCAAGTCAGCAGTCCCAATCTTTGCAAAGACCCTGAAGGAC
This sequence comes from Thalassophryne amazonica, assembly GCF_902500255.1. Lineage (NCBI taxonomy): Eukaryota > Metazoa > Chordata > Actinopteri > Batrachoidiformes > Batrachoididae > Thalassophryne > Thalassophryne amazonica. Next base: position 12,419 of record NW_022986550.1, read on the forward strand.
ATTGCACTCAACCGCAGACAAAGCATGTCCCACAGGAGCAACCAACAGATGAGCTCCCCACCCAGGCCAACAACCACAGGGCCTGCTCCAACCACAGGACACCCCGCTGCACCCAGAGGACCTGCTCTATGTGGAGGACACCCTGCAGCAGCCAGAGGACATCTCATTACACCCAGTGCTCAGCCCACTCCCCCTCTTGCCAACCCTACACCACACGTTTCAGGCTGTAAGCAGAGCAAGTCCCAACCCCCCACTTGACAGAGCCCCATCCTTTGACCTGAGTATACACCAGATCCTGAGCGAGGTCTACACAGCCCTGGTCTTGACCGAAACCAGGGGTGGGCAACGAGGGCCGAGACACTGCAGGTTTTCCTTGCAACCAATCACCTCAGCACGTGGGTTGCTGATGAGCTTCAGCCATAGACAGGATGGGATGAATCTTCGCTATATTTTGCAAATGGAAGAAAGCAGTCCTCATAATGTCTCTGAGTTTTATGTGAATTGAAACCCAATTTCCTCAACCTGCACAGATACTTCGAAAATCAATATTCCAAATATTTTGACCCTTCCAGGTACTGTGAAGTAAATGGGAAAATGTTGATTAGGTGTGAACTCTGCATTATTAATTGCGGTAGAAGTCATGGCCATGAATGTTCCAGTGTGTTACTTTGTTTCATACAAGGAAGATCCATCTCAGATCTTTGAAATTTGCAAGGATGAAGAAATGTGGAAATTAGCAGCAGAATGCCGGAATCAGACTTCAGACTTTTAATGCTGAATCAACAAGATTCCTAATACATTGTCGGACTCGTCAAAAGTGCTGGCAGAAAAGTTGAAGCAAGCAGCATCTACCAACTGTAAGCTGATTGTACAAGTGTCAGTCACAACAGCCAGATACACGTATCACCGTAACCACTCGTGAAGCGTGCACTCACATGTTCCCAAGCCCATTTATTGTGGATTTTGCTGATTCAAACACAGCATTTGATGCTGAGCCTACGTGTGTACAAAACAGCAAGGTGTATCACCTGCAGAGGACAAAGGCCACAGAAATAGTAACTATGGTTGTATCCGACACCGACAGGCTGCAGAGTAAAACAGCCTGGTGGATGTTCCCATATGTTACTTCCTCAAGGGTTACAGTGTGCCAGTGGATATGTCAAAATACTTGAAGAGGACATGCCCTTGAAATGGGTGTTTCAACAAGACAATGACCCCAAGCACACGAGGTAAACGAGCAAAATCTTGGTTCCAAACCAACAAAATTGATGCCTCGCAGATGTGAAGAAATCATGAAAAACTGTGGTTATACAACTAAATACTAGTTTAGTGATTCACAGGATTGCTAAAAAAGCAGTTTGAACATAACAGCTTTGAGTTTGTAGCATCAACAGCAGATGCTACTATTATTGTGAACACCCCCTTTTCTACTTTTTTTTTTACTAATAGCCCAATTTCATAGCCTTAAGAATGTGCATATCATGAATGCTTGGTCTTGTTGGATTTGTGAGAATCTATTGAATCTACTGGTACCTTGTTTCCCATGTAACAATAAGAAATATACTCAAAACCTGGATTCATCTTTTTAGTCACATAGCACTACTATTATTCTGAACACTGCTGTACCCTATACCAATGTAAAAAATTAAGCATAAGTAAAAGTTAGATTTCCACCTTTTATATTTTTGATGCACCCTAATATATAATATATATATATATATACACACACACACACACATACATACATACAGTGGTCCCTCGTTTATCGCGGGAGTTACGTTCTAAAAATAACCTGCGATAAGCGAAATCCGTGAAGTAGTCAGCGCTATTTTTTGCAATTATTATAGATGTTTTAAGGCTGTAAAACCCCTCACTACACACTTAATGCCTGTTTGAGAAAAGTGTATAAACATTTTCTCACTTTTCTCTCCTGTGTAAACACTCTCTTTTTTTCTTCTGGGCGAGAAGATTATAAACAGACACACGCAGAAGTCTTCGCTCACTGCCTTCAGAGGTACGGATGCAGGACCCGCAAAGAATCCAAGTCCTCTCTCGGTGGCCACGGAGCTCTGCGGCTGCAGTCAACATCCGCATCAAAACAGTGAGCGTAGTCTCTGGACCTGTTGCCAGATTTGATGCAGCTCCGCACAGCAGAGAGGAGGGCAGTGTGAGTGGCCCGCTGCTGCGTTTACCGAGCCCACAGACTCAGTAAGCACATCGGAGGCAGTGAGAGCAATCGCGGTGATACCGACCGGTGCCGCGACCGGCCCGCCTGATAAGGACACAGAATACAATGCGCTGTTAAAAAAAAGCATGCAAAATTCCACTAAAAAAAATCAGCGAAACTGCGAGGCCGCAAAAGGTGAACCGCGTTATAGTGAGGGACCACTGTATACATACACACACACACTCTCAAATTGTTATGGATGGGCTGATTTTGTTTGTGGATCTTTGTCTGTTTTTTGGTTTTTTTTTTCATTTTATTTTTGGGAAGTCATGTGATCCACACAGTTGTATGTAACATGCGGGTTATTAAAGCTGCCACCTCTTTGTGGTGGCTTTTTTGTTTCTCCATCACTTTTTCAATGGACGCACATGCAGAACTGCATTTAATGACTTTGTCAACACAGGTGAACTGCAGCCTGAGCACACCGGCCGGACTGTGCACGAGTGTGTTTTTTGGACCGCGTCCCGCTGCTGCACTCAGCCCATACAGACGAAACCAGACAGCAGAAAGATCGCAGACAGACATCAAAGTTTGCAGCAGCAGGCTGCTAACAGCGATCCCTCACGTGACCGCTGATGAAATAATTGTACGCCTCCAAAAACATGAAATCCTTCATGGTCATCGTCTCCAAGATTTAATTTCTCACAATATCACTTTCGAGACTTAACATGTAATCTGAAGTCATCTTCCCGTGCATTTTCTCATGGCATCTGCTTGGAGTCTGGAGTTTTCTGCCCACCGTCTGTGTGCACATGTGCAGGAATGGTGGAAGTAAACAACAACAACAGCAACAGCAATGCCTTCTATTGAAGCCATTGCAGGGCAGTTGTTTGCTCCAGGTACTGCAGGTGCATCAAGGCCGTTAGATGACTGTGCACATGTACGTGAACCCCTGGATGCAACTGAAGACAGTACTAGTGGTGACCATGACCCAAATGACTCATATCCACTCTCAGAGAGACAACTGCAGTTACAACTGATGGACCAAGCACAGAGTTGTCCTCCGTGGAGAGAGAAGCCTCTCACAAACCTGAAAGCTGAGAGAGAATAATACCCCACCTCCTGTCAAAAGTTTGTTGGATGGCATCACAGCCAATCAGAATCGACTACATGACTAAGCCCCGCCCATAATCCCATCCTAATCCCGCACCTATGATGTGTCACAGCCAATCAGCATGAGCCTGCCCCTAACCCCTCTGCTAATCCCGCCCCTATGATGTCACAGCCAATCAGCGTGAGCCTGCCTCTGGAGTCCCGCCCATCCATAATTAATTCACACACAGGTGTCATATCAGCCTAATTTGCATTGAATGTTAGTCTGAGCATGTATGGGCATGTCTGCCCAATTTGGATCGACTGGGGTTCACCCCTTCCATGAGTCTCTGTCGCTATAATATTATATATAAAATAAAGATTTATAAAATGTAATTATTTAATTCATTAAACAATTGTTTAGTCTGGGAGCCCTGTGGGATTAACCCTTTAAAAAACAGTTCTGACAGAAACACTCATTGCATCTGCACGCGTGTGTGTGTGCATCTCCCTTTAAAGCTGGTGCTGAGGTGGAATATCTCACTTTTCAAACCGCGATGGCCCGACGTGTTTTAACTTCACGCTGCATAGCCGAAACTCCGGTAAATATTACAACGGTCTCTAACGATGGAGGAGCGCCTAAGAAGGTAAAATTATACATAAGTCGTGTAAAACTGCCTCTACCACTCGACCACCTGGCTGGAGTAGTGAATTTTGAGTCAGGAGCCTGTCTGGGGTATATTTTCGAAGCGTATAAAGCAACCCTGACTTTTTACATGTTACCCTCGGTTTGTTGATCAAGCCCCACACCCCGAAAGTGACTTTGTGCACATATGACTGGAGCGTTATGTCCACCGTGGTCGCTGCTTATTTGAGAGGGGATGTTTTAGCGGATCCTCAGACAATCCGTGCTGAGAACAAAAAACATTTTCAGATTACATGGACCGGTTACGCCAGCTCTCTGTATAAAGTGACCTTCGATAGATGTCCTGCTGGGATACCCACTACGGCCAGGATGACCTTGGAACGCATCCACGGTAATCGGCGGGCTGTCGTAGAAGCCCCGGTACCGACGTGGGAAAAAATGTTTTCGGCATATGGGGACAGAATCAGCGGGCTTTTTTGGCGCTGGCTGGAATATAAATACATTATCGGAGTCAGAAGAAACCTGACCCCTTTCTTTTGTTAAGGGGAATCTGGCCACTCCCACCCCACCCGACTATATATATTCATCAGCGGGCCAGGATGTGCTACCATTCGACAACCGACATCATGACTCAAGCTTTCACATCAGTTGACATTCCTCCAGCTTCACCCCCGCCAGAGGAGGACGCTGATCGTGAGGGACATTACACCGGCTATAAAGAAGAAGGCTGCTCGCAGGACCTCTTCACCTCACCACCTGAATCCTAGCCGGGTTACCGCGAGCTTTCCTCAGCTGAAGCATCGGTGATGTGGGGCGAAGAAGCCCAAGGGGTGTACCCTTGGTCACCATCTGTAATTTTAGACGACGGACCAGAATCACCCCCCCAGTGTTTACGTCGGGCGTCAACCTGCGGCTCTGGCGGAGGTCTGTGGTGAAAAATCCCTCCCACCCCACCTAATACAAGAAGTGCTGTGTAGCGAGATGTACGTCACACCAGTCATCGGTGACCAGCCGGACTGACTTCTCTCTGACGAATTTTTGAAAACAACGAAACTGGCTGTCATCCATCTGCTGGCTGGAGTGATTGTGAATTGTACAAAGGAACTCTGTTACAGCTGTCAGGTCGAGCATCCGAGTCAGACGCAGCACGACTGCCTGGAAGAGGTATCTGAATTATTTTACCCAATCAATTTCCATCGTCTGATAAAAAGCCACTGGACGGAACGGTTTATTTCTGCGGTGCTGAAATTGCTGGTGAGCCATTACATATTTCCCTCACCGGCGAGAGTCCAGGGTGTGGCTAAAACATCTTGAAGGAGCTGAAACACTGTGATAATTTTGGTGGAGTGCTGAACCAGATATCCAGCAGTTTGGAGCATGAAAATCGCACTCACATTCGTGAAATGGAGAATGTCTGGCACGGACTGATTTGATCGTCACCTGCAGAGCTTTTTGTTTATATATATATATAATATATATATATATATATATATATATATATATATATATATATATATGTATATATATATATATATATATATATATATATATATATATATATATATATATAAAAATGTGTATGTGTGTCAGTTTATCATGTGAAATTATCTGATTAATCTGTGTCGAGGTGTAAGGGATCGTTATGTCATTCGTGAACTGTCACATCTTTTAAATCAGGCTGTCACACGCAGGCTGAACAATATTACAATGTCTTCTGTATTGGAAAGGGTGCTGGACTCTGTTAAAAATCAATTAAAAATCCACTCTATAGTTTTGGGAGGAAAACGTGCTAAGACCCGTTTCGCAAATAGCGGATACCTCTGCCTGCATTGTCTTACGCAGGATTTCTGTTATGGTTACTGACAATTTTCCTCGATTTAATCCCTACCACTTCTTTACACTGTACACATTTATCGTGGACGTCCTTTGTCACAGCGTAAGACAACAACTCCTGGAGAGATCTGAAGTCCTGACCATCCTGCAGAAACTTAATACAGCGATTTTGTTGTATGTGCCACTGAAGAGGAGGTACTGCTGGCCCACCACCACCAGATGGCGCTCTGCTTGGAGTGCGGGCTTCAAGCAGGAGAGGGCGCCGGAGCCACTGGGAGTGACAGCTGTCACTCTTCATCAGCACCAGCTGTCACTCAGTCAACTCATCACCATCTCCATAAAGGCCGGACTGCAACTCCACCTCCTCGCCGAGAAATCATCTATCGTACAGGTAACTCTCTGCTGAATCTTAATCGAGCATTAGTCTGATCGCTTTTGCAGCCGTTTTCCTGGGACGGATTCCTTGTCTGCTGAGTTGGCGTTTGGTGTGGACTGCGACGGCTTCGCCTCCCACCCCACCCAGATAAGTGGCTGTCTCAGGAGCTGTCTGAGTGTGTTATCGGAGGTGGAGGTTCTCCCTCCTAACTGAACACAGACTGTGGGATTACTGAGTGTGCGTACTCACACTCATCAAACTGTTTCTGTTCTCTGCCAGCAGTACCGGGTCTGACTGCTGAAGACAGTGGCCACCTGGGGCGCAGGGCTTGGCGGCTCCGGTGTTCTTCAGATCCGTTGGTGGTGGAAGCCGTGTGGGTTCCGGCTCTTCTATCACCAGACGTCTTCTATCTTCGAGCCTGCCACACGCCACATTGTGTGTGATTGACATTCCGCAATATTGTTATTGTCTGTACTTTGTTGTGCGCTTCACAACATTAAATTGTTACTTTTTGTCTTATCCATTGTCTGTTCATTTAACGCCCCCTGTTGTGGGTCCGTGTCACGACACCTTCCCAACAGATTTGTCTGAATAATGGCGGGGATGTTTTACACCGAACCCTGCAGATGATTAAATAGTAACTTTTTTCTGTTTTTTTTTTTTTTTTGAATGAATGATAAAAAAGGTGTTTTTCGTTATTCACATACTTGATCCCTTACATGATGGCTGAAGAAAGATTCATGAGAAATGTATATTATGACCCTTCAAATCCTGGAAGCTTCGGCGGTGTGGAACACTTACAGAAGGCTATCAAAGCCGAATCCGGGGTTAAACCCTCCAGGAAAGATGTGGAGTATTTCTTGTCCGGGGAAGATGCTTACACTTTACATAAACCCACAAGGATGAATTTTATCAGAAATAGGGTGTTTGTTACAGCCCCTATGAAACAATTCCAAGCTGCTCTCTGTGATATGCAGGCTTTATCAGCTCATAACAACAACTATAAGTATCTCTTAACAGTAAGACATATTTCAAAAAAGCATATGCCAGGCTTTTCAAAATGAAAACAGGTCGTGAGGTCTCAAGCGCTTTCGCCACCGTTTTACATGAAAGCGGAGTCCCACAGAAGTTGCAGACTGATGCTGGGAAAGAATTTCTCAACAAGGTTTTTTCAGCCCTCATGAAAAAAACAGCATAAAACATTTTTCAACTGCCAGCGATCTGAAGGCCTCAGTCATTAAACGCTTTAATCGGACACTAAAAACCAAGATGTGGAGGTTTTTCACTGTAAACAATACACGTCGTTACATCGACGTGCTGCAGGATCTGCTTAAAGCCTATAATGCATCTTTATCATAAAAGCATTAAGATGAGTCCGAATGAGGTTAATGCTCAAAATGTCGATTAAGTGTTTCAAAATTTGTATGGGACTTTTCCCCTACGCACAAGTCCTATGAAGTTTAAATATAAGGTTGGTGATATAGTCAGGATCTCCAAGCTCAGGGGAGTTTTTGCTAAAAAAAAATATCTACAGAGTTTTACAGATGAAATGTTCACAGTGTCAGAATGTATTCCATGTTTCCCACTTGTGTATAAATTAACGGACTACGACGGCGAGATCATTGAAGTTTCATTTTATGAACCAGAATTGCAGAAGGTTAAATATCAAAAGACAAACCGTATCAGGTTCAAGAAATTATTCATGAACATTTTACCAAGGGGAAGAAATTTGTATTTGTCAGGTGGAAGAACTGGACTGAGAAATTTAACTCCTGGGCTCCTGCAGACCAACTGATGGCCATATAAATGTGATGACATCTATCTTCAATCGGCATATGAAAAATAGATCGGGACCTGAAACAAGGATTTTATGTGACTCTGCCTTCAAGCACCAGCCTAAAAGTATTCCCGGACAACACGATTTCGTGTTACCAGGTGGACTTGGCTCGACACCTGGATTTAGAGGGAGAGTGGGTTGTGGCGCCGACGGAGATTTCTTATCCTCACACTTGGTTAAATATTCCGTAAAAGCGCTGCTCTACATTTCAGGTGAAAAAAATTACAGGTCCTCCGTCCAAGAACAAAATCTCCGTTCACTTGACTTCTTTTGAGGCAGGATATTATGACAACTTTGACCTTATTGCAATGCAGATAAACTCTCGTTTGAAGAATATAGATCCAAAGATCTCTTTAAAATATGACGATATTCAAAAATTTTGTGTGGGAAGGAGACGGTACCTGCCACGTACATTTTGAAACCCCAACGGCGTACATGCTGGGGTTACAGCCTGATAAGTGGTTGAGATGTGGGACCGTGACCTCCCCGCATTTCTCTGATATAAAAGGCGGGTTATATAATTTTTTCTGTTACACAGACGTTGTTCAGGCTCAGACGGTGGATGACAGTTTTGCTCCTCTGCTCCGCTGTTTCGAGATCCAAGGGACGTTTGGAGAAATTGTCACGCAAAGATTCAATCCTGCTTATTATATTCCAGTTTCTAAAAGACATATTGAAAAGATACGCGTTGAGATTCATACAGATCAAGACGAGCCCATTACATTCACATATGGGAAAGTGATTGTCACCTAACACTTTAAACCAACGGGTTAAAAAAAAAACAATGCAACCTGATGTTTATAGATTTGTTCCTTATTATGAAAATCAGGTTGGTCACGGTTATTCCGGTGACCCTGTTATGTACGGGAAAGGTTTGGGTAACATATTTTGAAAATTATTCAAGTTCGTCATGCCTTTATTTAAACAAGGATACGCACTTACCAAACCTCACCTAAAAAAAACGCCGCCAAAAATATCGCGTCTGATGTGGTGAGCCGTGTGGTTGAAAGGGTGTCCCGTCCTCAGGAAGCCGGCGTGCAGGAAGGATCCGGGATCATGATACTCTCGCGACGCCCCAGGAAACGCCCTCCCGGGAAATGCATAGGCAGGGGTAAAAAAAACAAGAGTCTCGCACAAACGTGAGACAGTCCGACAGAACGCCAAGAAGAGAAGACCGTCTCGTGATATTTTTTTCTTAAGGATGGGCCTGTAATGATATAATTCACCCGAGTGCGCCATGAGCGAGCTAGACCTGTTTACCATCCCAGCGATGCAACTCTCGATAGAGGACAGTCAATATGGGGAAATAACTCCGATATCTGCGCTGACTGATACCGGGCCGATCGAATTTTTTTATCCCCGGAGACGGAGAAAGATACCTGGATTTAAATAACACGCTGATTCATCTCAGGGTGAAAGTTACAAATGCTGACGGGAGTAATCTGGCTGCTGACGCCAGCGTGGGGCTAATAAATTACCCCCTAAACACAATTTTTTCACAGGTCGATGTCACTCTGGGTGACAGGTTAATTTCCCAGTCCAGCACCACACATCCTTACAGGGCTATGATTGAAACATTACTGAACTTCTCAGCTGAATCACTCAAATCTCGGTTCACAGCAGGCCTTTTTTTCAAAGACACGGCAGGCGAGCTGGATTCAACCGTGATGGCTGATGACGGGCCCAACGCAGGTCTGGTGAGCAGAGCGCGCCTCACCACTTGGTCGAGAGAAATCCAGCTGCTTGGTCCGTTACACGCAGACATCTTTTTCTGCGAGAGGTCGTTGTTAAATAATGTTGACATTAGAGTTAAGCTGATTCGTGTAGGTGGCGCTTTCAGCCTGATGTGTGCTGATAACAGCACTTTTAAGTTAAACATCCTGGGAGCGTCTCTTTTTGTTAAGAAAGTCTCAGTCTCCCCAGCAGTTCGTCTCAGCCACAATGCGGCGTTATTGAAAGGGAACGCCCTGTATCCGTTATCATGGATTAATGTGAAAACCTGTTATCCCTCACAATTCCAGAATTTGCAATCAGGAAAATCTGTTTCTGGGGGTCATGCCGAAATATGTCGTCCTGGGTATGGTGAACCACAATGCTTTCAGCGGAAAAAGGGATTTATCCCTGTTTAACTTCCGACACTACGATGTGGAATATGTGGCTCTAAGCCAAAGTGGGAGACAGGTGGCTTCTAAACCCTTCCAACCACAAATTAACAATGAGATCTCTGTCAGAGAGTTTTAAAATTTGTACACAGCCACAGGGAGACATTTGAAGGATCTTCCTCTCTGTATAACTCGTGACGATTTCCCACTGGGATACGCCTTGTACGCCTTTAACCTGAGTCTGGAGGAGGATACGGGGGCATTGTCACTGGTTTGTACTGGCAGTCTAAGGCTGGAATTGCGTTTCAGAGTGGCGACCCCGCATACGATAACGCTAGTGGTCTACGTGTGCTATGACTCCATTCTGGAAATTAACTCTAAACGGCAAGTGTTGGTCGATTTTTACTGAATCGTGAACACCCTCGAGTTGGAGGCCGTGATGAGGCGTTTAGCAGGAAACATTTTCAGAGGAGTGTGGGCCTGTGATGAATTAGATCGCATCAAAGCGAAACTGCCTGCTTTTTTCATAGTAAATACCCACCCAAGGCATTTACTGGGTGAACACTGGCTGGCGATCACTGTTGAAAAAGACGGTGGAGTTACGTTTTTTGATTCCTTCGGATTTAGCCTGGACTTCAACCTATACCCCAAAGGTATCCTACAGTATTTGGAAAATCAACCTGGGATTACAAAGATTTTCTATCATAATAGACAGCTACAACACGAAATGTCAGATGTGTGTGGGCAACACTGTGTCTTTTATTTGTCTAAAAGAGTCTGCGGGCTGTCCTACAATCAGAATCAGAATCAGAAGAAGTTTATTGCGATTGCCAATGAACAGGATTCACAGACTAGGAATTTGCTTTGATATAATGGTGCAACATTAAGGAGAGAGCAATATAAAATGCTAAGATAAAATATAAAATATGTGCTAAAATAAGATAAAATATGAAATATGAAAGGCTGTGTGCAACAGAAAAACAGTGCAGTGGGAGGAGTGAAATTAAAAACCAAAGTAAAGTGACTCGTGATAAAATGATAAAGTGACAGAGTTAAGGTTAAGGTGACTGAGTTATGAGGTGTTCATGAGTCTAACGGCAGAGGGGAAGAAACTGGTCTTATGGCGAGAGGTTCTGGTCCGGATGGACCATAGCCTCCTGCCCGAGGGGAGTGGTTTGAATAGACTGTGTGCAGGGTGAGAAGGGTTGGCTGTGATCCGACCTGCTCGGCCCAGAGTCCTGGAGACGTGCAGGTCGTGGAGAGATGGAAGGCTACAGCCAATCACCTTTTCAGCAGAGGCCACAATGCGCTGCAGTCTGTGTCTGTCCCTGGCTGTGGCCCCGGCGTACCACACCATGATGCCTTCTTGGTGAGGGAGCTGATGGTTGAGTCCCATTTGAGGTCCTGGGTGATGGTGGTGCCAAGGAAGCAGTGACAGTCCACAGTGGTGATGGGGCTGTTGGTGAGGGCGAGGGAGGGCGGGGGCGCTGTGGTTTTCCTGAAGTCCAGGATCATCTCCACTGTTTTCTGGGCGTTGAGCTCCAAGTTGTTGCTGCTGCACCAGCTCACCAGCCGGTGTACAAAGATGAACTGTCTTTATACACCCGCAACACTGTTAAGAACAATGATATGGTTTTGAATTTGTGAAGGAATATCAGCAATGTACCAGAACAGGCTGTAAGAACTCGTGTAACCAGTGTTGATGTTGTTTTCATGCGTTTAAAACCTGTTACAATTTACACTGAATGAAATCGCTGTAGACTGTTACTTTTGTAAAGATTTTTATTGTGGTGATAAACATGCTGTATAACAACAAATTATATATTAAATAAATGATTAGTACAACAACAAGGTCTGGTTCTTTTATTTGAAAACTCTGTGATCTTCTTTCATGCTGGACGTGTCAGCGGCTCTGACGCCTGGGTATCTCTGACCATGTTGCTGATCCGGTTAGGGTAATAGTACGTTCACAACATGAGAAATGCATTTGAAACACTCTGATAAGGCTCTACGGACAAGAGCATTAAACTCTAGTGCCTAAAACTCTCATGAATATATTCTCTGGGTTTATAGACATTGTTATTGTGTCTGTGTTTATTAAATTCCAAGCATCTTAAATGTAACAGACACGGATTATCTGGAATTTGTTTTGGCAAGTTTTCAAGGTCTCTACTGTCATCTACTGGCCAGTTGTATTCATTCGCCCTATTGACAAATCCCAAAATCCCTTGCGTGCCAGAGAGTTGCTGCAGTCAACATATAAACCGAATTTCAGACATATATCTATTAGTCTTGAACAAAGAGGACAAACAGTGTTGTAAAGAACAATAAGACATTAAAGAGCAAACTTCACTTTCCCCCAGAACGACATGATCAGGCAGCGATTGTAGCTCACAGCAGCTCCCATTGAAAATAACAGAGAGACAGCCTGTGATTCTTGCATGTTTACATAAAACAAACACAATAACAACGTCTATAAACCCAATATAGTCACGAGAGTTTTAGGTACAATATAAAAATAGTTTTATGTTGCGATGTTAATGGTGTTGTCTGTGTGCAGCTAAAGTGCAGCATGATCAGAGCGTCTCAATGCAGTTCTCAATGTTATTGCGACCTCTCCAAGGTTTTGCGGGATTTGAAACGTCAATAGGACGAATAGCCAACATTCATGTGTCAAGACAATATTGAGTGCACGTTTTACAATATAATAAAATGTGTGCATATTGCACAATATAATAAAATGTGCGCACAACATAATAAAACATTATCAAATTCATGAGAGCACATGACAATATGGTGTGAGAAATAGGTCATAAAGATGATAAGATAAAACATAAAATTCTCTCCACATGCAAAACATTTTACGATGACACTTCCAGGGCTCCGTAAAAATGCCTGTTTTTACAAAAAAAAAAATGGAACATTTTACAAAAGCACTCATCTGCAAAAGCATTTATCTGTAAACACACAACATACGACACACGTCACATTAACGTGTTGGTTTACATAATGAATGACTGAAACAATCAGTGTTTAGCAGAGGCACATTTTACCCAAAATCCTTTGCGAGCTGTCTGTGTTTGTTACAAAACCTCAGAATTAGTGCATTATTCAACATTAAAAGATATATGTTATATTTTAACTTTGTACAAATGACAGAATTGACATTAATGGAGTTATTCTATCGGTATTAATGTTATTTATAAATCAAAACCACCGGAGCATTATGACTGGTAGAGAGTTGTCTTTTGTGGCTGCTTTCAGCTTGTGTCTGCGCTGGAAGCTGTGTAGTAAACAAGAGCTTCCAGCAGGGGGCAGGATGTTCAAAGACAGAAGTGTGGGCTCTTGTTTGGGTCTGTTGTAGCTTTTGATGCTACCAGAAGCGATTGTGGTGTTAAAACTCATATTCAATTTATTAGTAGTTGCTGGAATTTATCGGTTATCTGTAACTTCTGATACATTTTTGGGTGGTTTATCATTTTATCTTTATCAAAGATAACTTTTCAGGTATCTGATAATCTGTTATCAAAGTTAGTGATGGCAATTTCGAAGCCTCATGAACCAATGAGCCACTGCAACACAACGGCTGAAAATCGACACACAATCGACAGTTATGAAAGCCTTTATTGTAGACTATATGTACATTTATCATTCCTCAAACAATATTTGGATAAAATGTGATGGGAAAAAGTGAGAAAGGCATGTGCTTCTGCAATGGTGCTTATGTTACTGTAATTTTAAATAGAATAGAGGGGATAGGAGACAGTGATTGTGCATCTTTCAACTATTTTTATTCAAAAAAAGAATAATTTCAACAGTGCTGGGCTTTAAACAGCTCCTCTTCTGCATCACTACCTCTCCAGCTTTGGAGAGAAGACCCGCTCGCAAGGCACTGATGTTGCTGGCAACGACAAATATTTTTTTTGCCATTCTAGTAAATTGGGATAGACTGCGACATGTTTATATCATTGAATGATACAAACCAACTCTGCTGTCCAGTCGTTCCCACAGGCTATCTCCACTCTCCGCCTCTGTTCTTCCTGTGGTGCAGCCTGATAAGTTGATCATATGTAAGATGCAAGTATATGTAACTAAATAATAGTTTATCAAATGAGCGACTACCTGTGATGTAGATGGCGTCCTGTTCGAACTGCAGAAGCACATTCGACTGTTATTCTGTTTACTGCATCCTGGGCATGTGATTGGTTTCCAAAAGCTAACGTTTTGAAACGCGGGATCGAGAATTGTTGAAAATGCGAGGTGCAGTTACCAGTCCTGCAGCCTTTGTTGCCAGTTTATGTTGAACCATTTGGATGAGAGGGATAACCTTTGAAGCCGATACGTTTTTTTTCCGCCAACAGCTCGGTTGTGGCCATATTAAATGGTGCCAGTACATCAAGGCAATCACTTATGGTATCATACTCATTGAATGAGAGGGGAGGTATATCTGTGGTGAGGGATGCAAGTGCAGCTCTGACTGGTTCACGCTGCTCATACAACCTCTGGAGCATGAAAAATGTTGAATTCCAGCGTGTTTTCCATTTTCTGTATTAGTTTGTGTTGTGGTTTCTGTAGCTGTTTTTGAATGTCACTGAGTTTCTCTTTTGCTTTGACACTGGTTTTAAAATATGTCACAATTCGACGAGTTTTTACTCTTATGTCTGCAAGAACTGGAGTTGAATCCAGGGCTTTTGAAACTGTGTGCAAAGCATGGCACATTGCGCACATTTAGCAATTGAGCATATCGAATCATGTTTGCAGCATTGTCTGTGATTATACAGTGGACTTTCTGTTTCAAGCCCCATTGTTCAAGTTGCAGCTCCATGGCATCCCTTAAATGCTCTGCAGTGTGTGACTGGGTGAAATATCCCACTCCCAGCAAAACACTTGCTAGCTCAGTGTTTTCTTTTACGTAGTGGCAGGTGACCCAAGATAGGCATCCATGATCATTGATGTCCACATATCAGCAGTCAGACTTACTGACTCTGCCTTTTCCACCTCAGCTATGGCCTTCTTTTTGTCCTCTTCGTATTTCTTCTCCACCATACATTTGAAAGTTTGGTGAAAAGGCAAGGCATATGTTGGGTCAAACCTTTGTAGTAAAGCCCTGAAGGCTTTGCTCTCCACTATTTTGAACGGTTGTGCATCTTGCACAACATAGTCCACCAGTGCCTCATCCAAATCAGCTTATCTGCCTTTAATGGAAATACAGTATGACATGCTGAGCTATTTTTGTTTATGAGTATGTTTTAATCTTAGATAAAGAATAAATTATAGCTTATATGGCCTGATTCCTGCTCCAGGAGCAGCAGCCATTGATGTCTTGGGGTGTTTGGACCTCAGGTGTCACAGCATTGAAGATGTATTGTTAAATCTTCAATGCTGCAACTCTTGAGCACAAATCAAGCATTTGACCTTTTTGGGGCTTATTAGATCAAAGTGCTCCCAAGCAATTGATCGTGCTCTTTTTGGAACTGGCTCCTCCATGTCCCTTCCTCACCACTACTCACTCTGTCACACACACACTCAGCTTTCTCACACCTTTCACTTCAACTAAATCACAGCTCTTCAGTCCCTCAGTGACTGAAGAGGCTACTGTTGAAAATGCGCCTGTTGAAAAGGCTACTGTTCCATGCACATATTCACAGACCTCCACATGTAGCCTGCAGCCTCAGGAGAAAAAATGCCAACAGCAGGTAGAGAGAAAATCTTTCACCTACCATTGATGTCTTCATAACAGCACAATGTGCTGTTTTTGTGTTTAAGAGTAAAAGCATCAATGAGTTGGTTTGCTTTCAGAGGCCGTGTTCTCTGAGGGTTAATTGTCAGGAGTGACACCGGGTCACTGGTTTGTCTGTGCCTACTGCTGATCAAGTAATTCTTTAGGCCACACAGACTTCACTTCTTTCCACTTCCACTCGTAGATATTTGGGCAGCAAAAACTGAACCATTTCAGCAACTTGAAACTACCCTCACTGCAGTACAAAGTCATCATTGATGCTGAAAAACTCATCCATGCCTTTGTCTCCTCTTGGCTTGACTACTGTAAGTCCCTGCTCTTTGGGATCTCTGGAAAAAAAAGCCTTCATGGCTCCAATACATTTGAAACAGTGTAGCAAGAATTCTGATGAGTACGTAAACAGGAGCACATTACACCTGTTCTCCATAACTTCCCCATCCTGTGTTGACGTGGAGGGTCTCCCTTTGACACCTGGAGATATACCAGGCCTTGCTGTGTTGAGTTTCTCCTTTTTGAAGAAATTTCATGACCTCTGCTTGATGCAAACTTAGGACATTGAATGTTGGCACAGCTTTCCACTACAGCTGTTCCCAGGAATCTGTTGGTGATGCACCTGTGACTGTGATTAAACATACGTAATATGTGACACTGTTCTAATGTCACATAACCTTTGGGTCATTTTGAAAGTTAAAAGTCAAGGTCAGTCTAACTCAGTTTGGAGTCATTATGGATTCAATGTGGTGGAGTGGTTGTGTGTGAGCTGAGGACAGAGTAATTCAGTTTTGGACAGGACTGATGAAACGTCAGGGCCACACAGGACCAGATATGATGGGATCACTGAATTAGAAAGAATCAGTTTGCTTATCTCACTTTCAAACATGAAAGGTGGCGGTGCAGGTGTTTCTGTGTTGTTTCAGAAACTGAAATTTTCAATTTATGTAACACCAAATCACAACAACGTTACCTCATGGCGTTTCATACAATTAATGTCTAACCTTACCAACCCGCAGAGCAAGCACACAGGGGCAGTGGTAAGGAAAAACTCCCTACGATGATTTGGGAAGAAACCTTAAGCAGACCAGACTCAAAAGGGTGACCCTCTACTTGGGCCATGCTACAGACACAATTTACAGAAAAACTCTAAACAAAAATGGAAGTAATGTTGCCAGTGCACAGGACAGGAGGGTACAGAAACAGAAAACAGACACCACACTCATCTCTGGATGGAATCCATCCTGCATAACTGTTTTTAGGGTGATAAAGATGTCATGTGTTGCCAAGACATTTGAGGT
>NW_022986551.1:0-29079 GCF_902500255.1 Thalassophryne amazonica
GAAGAACACAGGTGGATTATTGGCATTTTGAATGCACAGAGATACTGTAACTAGATCCTGAGGCCCATTGTTGTGCCATACATCCAAGAACATCACTTCATGTTGCAGCAGGATAATGCACGGCCCCATGTTGCAAGGATCTGTACACAATTCTTTGAAACTGAAAATGTCCCAGTTCTTGCATGGCCGACATACTCACCGGACATGTCACCCATTGAACATGTTTGGGATGCTCTGGACCTGCGTATACGACAGCGTGTACCAGTTCCTGCCAATATCCAGCAATTTCGCACAGCCATTGAAGAGGAGTGGACCAACATTCCACAGGCCACAATTGACAACCTGATCAACTCTATGCGAAGGAGATGTGTTGCACTGCATGAGGCAAATGGTGGTCACACCAGATACTGACTGGTATCCCCCCCAATAAAACAAAACTGCACCTTTCAGAGTGGCCTTTTATTGTGGACAGTCTAAGGCACACCTGTGCACTAATCATGGTGTCTAATCAGCATCTTGATATGGCACACCTGTGAGGTGGGATGGATTATCTCAGCAAAGGAGAAGTGCTCACTATCACAGATTTAGACTGGTTTGTGAACAATATTTGAGGGAAATGGTGATATTGTGTATGTGGAAAAAGTTTTAGATCTTTGAGTTCATCTCATACAAAATGGGAGCAAAGCAAAAGTGTTGCGTTTATATTTTTGTTGAGTGTATATATATATATATATATATATATATATATATATATATATCAACATATACACATATGTATATGTATACAGAAAAGACAAGGATATGTGAACAGGTGCATAGAGCGTGAGTGAAAGGAAACACAAAGCAGACAGAGTCAAAGTGAGGGAAACAACATGATAACAGGTGCAAGGCGTGGAGTGAATATAATTAACCCTCTGGGGTCCGAGGGCATTTTTTGGACAGTTCACTTGCCTGGCATAAATGTTTTATTATTGCTGTTAACAGGTCTCCCTGCATCCCACAATCAAGTTTTATATCTCTTTTTTTTCAGGACAACCTGTGCTTTCAGAATATATATGCTTTTGTTGTGTTTTCTAAGTGTAATAAAGGTTTACAAACAAAAATACGA
Organism: Thalassophryne amazonica; assembly: GCF_902500255.1. NCBI lineage: Eukaryota > Metazoa > Chordata > Actinopteri > Batrachoidiformes > Batrachoididae > Thalassophryne > Thalassophryne amazonica. The sequence continues at coordinate 1,109 of NW_022986551.1, forward strand.
AAGAAAAAAGTAAAGCGAAAAATAATTTTCCACACACATTTATTCAAAACACACAGCAAACTATAATAAACAACTGTTTTGACACTTTATAAAGGTAATTTGAGGTCTTGTGTGAAAGACTGTACAACAAAAAGTTTCAAACAATAAACACAAATGCACATTTTGAACAATAATGGTCTATGCGTTTTTTTTTTTTTTTTGTCTTCATGGTAAAAGCAACAGAGTTATCCAGTAACATTCACATGCAAACTAGTGGAGCAGTCCTGATAGACACTCACTTTGTTTGAGCACATGAGATTGTCATCAGAGGCTCTCCGTCTGCTCCGTCTGCTTTCAGTGATCACTGTGCATAATGGCGCAGTGCGCATTTGGAGCCCAATAGTATGTACTCATTGGAGCACCCAGGGGGCTATTCAAACGGGCCAACTAGTAACATATCACTCCTGAAAACGATCTTTGGCTTTTCATGTGAGGTGAATCTGCCCTACGATTGGATTTTGGAAAACCATGTGACGGTGAACCAATTCCGATTGGACACTCACATTGCACACATCATCACACAGCTTCTATGAGGAGTACAAAGATGGCCGATGGCTACCTCGAAAGTCTGCAGAGTTACCTTTTCATAAAAAAAAAAAAAAGTAAGTTTCTATCTCATATCATTAAAAAGTTATTTATAATTTAGTAAAGCTTGGTTTTAGCCGTCGTATATAACCCAGAGGGTTAACAGGGCATGAGACATAACAAGAAACAATGAACATAGCTACAACCGAATATAATATTTCAATCACCAGGAACTAAAATCAGACATGAACATAAGAACTAGAACAAACTACAAGAGAGCTGATAAGAAAATAAACACTAAGACCAAACTGAACAGGAACTGACTAAGAAAACAAAAATGACTAAACAGACCAGAAAATAAGACAGAGAGTAAGTGATAAACAAAAAATGACATTAAAGCACGAACGATCATGTCAGCAATGGATGTCATCAGGTTACAAAAATAGCGTTTCAGTTTTAGAAGTGTTTATTTCTCACTAGCTTTTACACAATATATGACATATGTGTATAAACACACAAAATGAAGCGGTTTTGGAGTGACCAACCACTGATGTGGTTGATGTCTCAACTGACTCTTTGCCAAATTAAAACCTCTTCATCTTTGCCGGTGTAGTTACTTCCGACCAGCTGATCCTGCTGTTTTTCTCTCTGTCTGAAGCACTGACGAAAACTTTGACAGATTTTTTTTTGGTTGGGACTGTTTACACAGAGACTGCTACCTGCTGCTTTGGACTTGAACTAACAGTCTTTTTCAAGACTTTTTTACTTTTTTACCATTTTATTTTATTTTATTTTTTTTTACTTTTTTACTGTGCTCCAACGCCTGGGGAGGACCTCTAACGGTCGAAACATCGCGACGGAGCACTTTTGTCAGCTGACTTTCATTAGCGTTGGCAAGCTAGCTAGCTTGCTAGCGCTTTCGTTTTTATTTTTTTGTTTTTTTATTTTTTTATTTTTGTTTTATTTTAGCACCGTTGTTGTGCGTTCCCTGTGCTGCTTCATGGCCTGTTTGGTGCCTTGATTGGGGCACTCCTTCTGCTGAATCACCTCTGGATTATTTACACATTATTCACTTTGTGTGTTTTTAGGAATCCTCTAGCTTAGTGCAGCTACTAGCTCTTAGCCGGTTTAGCATGGCGGCTTCTCCTGTCTCTCCCGTACTTTTTTGCTCTGGGTGAGAAATGTTTAGTTATTCCTCGGCCTCCTTTAGCAGTAACGGTACTTGTAATAAGTGCAGCTTATTCGTAGCTTTGGAGGCCAGGCTGGGCGAATTGGAGGCTCGGCTCCGCACCGTGGAAAATTCTACAGTTAGCCAGGCCCCTGTAGTCGGTGCGGACCAAGGTAGCTTAGCCGCCGTTAGTTCCCCCCTGGCAGATCCCGTGCAGTCGGGAAAGCAGGCTGACTGGGTGACTGTGAGGAGGAAGCATAGCCCTAAACAGAAGCCCCGTGTACACCGTCAACCCGTTCACATCTCTAACCGTTTTTCCCCACTCGACGATACACTCGCCGAGGATCAAACTCTGGTTATTGGCGACTCTGTTTTGAGAAATGTGAAGTTAGCGACACCAGCAACCATTGTCAATTGTCTTCCGGGGGCCAGAGCAGGCGACATCGAAGGACAATTGCTGGCTAAGGCTAAGCGTAAATTTGGTAAGATTGTAATTCACGTCGGCAGTAATGACACTCGGTTACGCCAATCGGAGGTCACTAAAATTAACATTAAATCGGTGTGTAACTTTGCAAAAACAATGTCGGACTCTGTTGTTTTCTCTGGGCCCCTCCCCAATCGGACCGGGAGTGACATGTTTAGCCGCATGTTCTCCTTGAATTGCTGGCTGTCTGAGTGGTGTCCAAAAAATGAGGTGGGCTTCATTGATAATTGGCAAAGCTTCTGGGGAAAACCTGGTTTTGTTAGGAGAGACGGCATCCATCCCACTTTAGAGGGAGCAGCTCTCATTTCTAGAAATCTGGCCAATTTTTTTGGATCCTCCAAACTGTGACTGTCTAGCGTTGGGACCAGGAGGCAGAGCTGTGGTCTTATACACCTCTCTGCAGCTTTTCTCCCCCTGCCATCCCCTCATTACCCCATCCCCGTAGAGACGGTGCCTGCTCCCAGACCACCAATAACCAGCAAAAATCTATTTAAGCATAAAAATTCAAAAAGAAAAAATAATATAGCACCTTCAATTGCACCACAGACTAAAACAGTTAAATGTGGTTTATTAAACATTAGGTCTCTCTCTTCTAAGTCCCTGTTGGTAAATGATATAATAATTGATCAACGTATTGATTTATTCTGCCTAACAGAAACCTGGTTACAGCAGGATGAATATGTTAGTTTAAATGAGTCAACACCCCCGAGTCACACTAACTGTCAGAATGCTCGTAGCACGGGCCGGGGTGGAGGATTAGCAGCAATCTTCCATTCCAGCCTATTAATTAATCAAAAACCTAGACAGAGCTTTAATTCATTTGAAAGCTTGTCTCTTAGTCTTGTCCATCCAAATTGGAAGTCCCAAAAAACAGTTTTATTTGTTATTATCTATCGTCCACCTGGTCGTTACTGTGAGTTTCTCTGTGAATTTTCAGACCTTTTGTCTGACTTAGTGCTTAGCTCAGATAAGATAATTATAGTGGGCGATTTTAACATCCACACAGATGCTGAGAATGACAGCCTCAACACTGCATTTAATCTATTATTAGACTCTATCGGCTTTGCTCAAAAAGTAAATGAGTCCACCCACCACTTTAATCATATTTTAGATCTTGTTCTGACTTATGGTATGGAAATAGAAGACTTAACAGTATTCCCTGAAAACTCCCTTCTGTCTGATCATTTTTAAATAACATTTACATTTACCCTGTTGGACTACCCTGCAGTGGGGAATAAGTTTCATTACACTAGAAGTCTTTCAGAAAGCGCTGTAACTAGGTTTAAGGATATGATTCCTTCTTTATGTTCTCTAATGTCATATACCAACACAGAGCAGAGTAGCTACCTAAACTCTGTAAGGGAGTTAGAGTATCTCGTCAATAGTTTTACATCCTCATTGAAGACAACTTTGGATGCTGTAGCTCCTCTGAAAAAGAGAGCTTTAAATCAGAAGTGTCTGACTCCGTGGTATAACTCACAAACTCGTAGCTTAAAGCAGATAACCCGTAAGTTGGAGAGGAAATGGCGTCTCACTAATTTAGAAGATCTTCACTTAGCCTGGAAAAAGAGTTTGTTGCTCTATAAAAAAGCCCTCCGTAAAGCTAGGACATCTTTCTACTCATCACTAATTGAAGAAAATAAGAACAACCCCAGGTTTCTTTTCAGCACTGTAGCCAGGCTGACAAAGAGTCAGAGCTCTATTGAGCTGAGTATTCCATTAACTTTAACTAGTAATGACTTCATGACTTTCTTTGCTAACAAAATTTTGACTATTAGAGAAAAAATTACTCATAACCATCCCAAAGATGTATCGTTATCTTTGGCTGCTTTCAGTGATGCCGGTATTTGGTTAGACTCTTTCTCTCCGATTGTTCTGAGTTATTTTCATTAGTTACTTCATCCAAACCATCAACATGTTTATTAGACCCCATTCCTGCCAGGCTGCTCAAGGAAGTCCTACCATTATTTAATGCTTCAATCTTAAATATGATCAATCTATCTTTGTTAGTTGGTTATGTACCACAGGCCTTTAAGGTGGCAGTAATTAAACCATTACTTAAAAAGCCATCACTTGACCTAGCTATCTTAGCTAATTATAGGCCAATCTCCAACCTTCCTTTTCTCTCAAAGATTCTTGAGAGGGTAGTTGTAAAACAGCTAACTGATCACCTGCAGAGGAATGGTCTATTTGAAGAGTTTCAGTCAGGTTTTAGAATTCATCATAGTACAGAAACAGCATTAGTGAAGGTTACAAATGATCTTCTTATGGCTTCGGACAGTGGACTTATCTCTGTGCTTGTTCTGTTGGACCTCAGTGCTGCTTTTGATACTGTTGACCATAAAATTTTATTACAGAGATTAGAGCATGTCATAGGTATTAAGGGCACTGCGCTGCGGTGGTTTGAATCATATTTGTCTAATAGATTACAGTTTGTTCATGTAAATGGGGAATCTTCTTCACAGACTGAAGTTAATTATGGAGTTCCACAAGGTTCTGTGCTAGGACCAATTTTGTTCACTTTGTACATGCTTCCCTTGGGCAGTATTATTAGACGGTATTGCTTAAATTTTCATTGTTACGCAGATGATACCCAGCTTTATCTATCCATGAAGCTAGAGGATACACACCAATTAGCTAAACTGCAGGATTGTCTTACAGACATAAAGACATGGATGACCTCTAATTTCCTGCTTTTAAACTCAGATAAAACTGAAGTTATTGTACTTGGCCCCACAAATCTTAGAAGCATGGTGTCTAACCAGATCGTTACTCTGGATGGCATTTCCCTGATCTCTAGTAATACTGTGAGAAATCTTGGAGTCATTTTTGATCAGGATATGTCATTCAAAGCGCATATTAAACAAATATGTAGGACTACCTTTTTGCATTTACGCAATATCTCTAAAATCAGAAAGGTCTTGTCTCAGAGTGATGCTGAAAAACTAATTCATGCATTTATTTCCTCTAGGCTGGACTATTGTAATTCATTATTATCAGGTTGTCCTAAAAGTTCCCTAAAAAGCCTTCAGTTGGTTCAGAATGCTGCAGCTAGAGTACTGACGGGGACTAGAAGGAGAGAGCATATCTCACCCATATTGGCCTCTCTTCATTGGCTTCCTGTTAATTCTAGAATAGAATTTAAAATTCTTCTTCTTACTTATAAGGTTTTGAATAATCAGGTCCCATCTTATCTTAGGGACCTCGTAGTACCATATTACGCCATTAGAGCGCTTCGCTCTGACTGCGGGCTTACTTGTGGTTCCTAGGGTTTGTAAGAGTAGAATGGGATGCAGAGCCTTCAGCTTTCAGGCTCCTCTCCTGTGGAACCAGCTCCCAATTCAGATCAGGGAGACAGATACCCTCTCTACTTTTAAGATTAGGCTTAAAACTTTCCTTTTCACTAAGGCTTATAGTTAGGGCTGGATCGGGTGACCCTGGACCATCCCTTGGTTATGTTGCTTTAGACGTAGACTGTGGGGGGTTCCCATGATGCACTGTTTCTTTCTCTTTTTGCTCCGTATGCATCACTCTGCATTTAATCATTAGTGATCGATCTCTGCCCCCCTTCTCGGCATGTCTTTTTCCTGGTTCTTTCCCTCAGCCCCAACCAGTCTCAGCAGAAGACTGCCCCTCCCTGAGCCTGGTTCTGCTGGAGGTTTCTTCCTGTTAAAAGGGAGTTTTTCCTTCCCACTGTGGCCAAGTGCTTGCTCATAGGGGGTCGTTTTGACCGTTGGGGTTTTTCATAATTATTGTATGGCCTTGCCTTACAATGTGGAGCGCCTTGGGGCAACTGTTTGTTGTGATTTGGCGCTATATAAGAAAAAAGTTGATTGATTGATTGATTGATGTCACAGTGCAGCTCTACTCTGGCTGTCACACCTGCCACTCAAAAAAAAAAAAAAAACAGAACAGAATGAAATGGAATGTGACTTTTTAACCTCTTGAAATATGTCAAGGTTAGCCATCTTTAAACTTGTCCAAGGTCTGTGTCCCAAGAATATTCCCTGTAAATTTGAAGACTCTGAGAGTAATAGGACTGGACTTACGCTGAGCACAGACAGACGAACACAATAATTATTACCCGATGACCATCAAATATGGCCATCGGGTAATAAGCCAGAAGTGTCATTTCTTACCTTTAAACATATATTTCATGAAAATCAGGGGCATTCTTCAAGCTTTCCTGCAGTAAACGGGTGTTTCTTCTGCTTGCCTTTTTGTTCACCAGTGGGGGCACTGGCAGCACAACATACAGAAGCAGGAAGTGCAGCATAGAAGAAGCCCAGAAGACATCACCTGTTGAATAGAATATTGTACAAATAATGAATGTTTGAGTTCAATGGTACAAATATTTCTTGGTGTTAAAGCTGGAATATACATTCAATGAGGTGAAGCCGAGTTGAATGGTTTGTTTCAGCTTTCACCAAATTAAATATTTGTTCCATTGAAAGAATGTGAAAACATTCATTTTTTGTTTTATGTAATGGCTAAAATAGATCCATGTCATTTGATATTTTATTAATTTATAAACAAAAAAGGGACTTACATTTTGGTGTTCCACTGTTGCTAAAGTCCAGATTGTGACGTGTAGTCCAGTGATGTAGTGCACTGACTTTGGATTTCCATTAAAAAAAGACTTTGTGTAGTTCCTCAGTCCAGCCAAAAATCGCGTCAGCTTTTCATCTGAACAGCTCTTCATATATCCAGAAGGCTTACAGCAGAGTGGATTTTGTGTGTGTGTGTGTGTGTGTGTGTGTGTGTGTGTGTGTGTGTGTGTGTGTTACAAGAATTAGCACTGTCAGTTAGTTCAATGAAATCGTCATCTCGCTTGTGTCATTGTCCTGTGCGTGTGTGCGTGTGCTCACACAACCGGTTCGGCGCTTGTGTGTGCATGTAGTACAAGCGAAAAAAATCACACCAGAAATTAGTCCAGCTTTTTATTCTAACTTCCTGCTAACAGCCTCCAGACAGCGCAGTGGATTTGTTTTATGTGTGCATGCACGTGTAGGTGTGTGTGCGCGTGCATGCGTGTGTGTGCGAAGTGCAATGATACCAAACGTATGGAACCAAATTGCACTCTAAATGCAATGCAACTCAAATGGGACAATTAATCTATGTCATGTGACATACAAAGCATCAACCAAATGACAAAGATCCTCTCAGCTGTTACATAATATAAAAATCATGAATGTTTATGAGTTCAGTGGTGAAAACTGGAACATACATTCAACTTGGCTTCACCTCGATGAATGGTACGTTCCATCTGTCACCTCATGAAATATTCATTCCATTGAAGGAGAGGAGGAGACTTGAAAAAGTGATTAGCAAGGCCAGTCCTGGGAAGTCCCATACCGACCCCATCTATTTATGTTATAAACAAGGGTGCACATAACTGGTACTCATCATGCTTGTATGTGCAACAAAAATCATTGATGCACAGCAGAGAACACTTTTCCTACAATCTGTCATTGCTTTCCTCTTATGAAGCACTTCGATTGTGTTTTCTGCTGCGCATCATTTAGTATTAGCATGCACAAGCACCATGAGTACCAATTATGTCAGTGGTGGGCACAGCTAGCCAAAAAGTTAGCTTTGATAACCATTAATCAGATAACTGAAAAGTTAAAATTAGTCTGTTTTGTTTTTGTGTCGAGTGGACAGGTCACTGTAACGTCCAAAGTGAAGCTGAACTACACTACCCACAATGCTCACTGCATCGACCAGCCAGTCATGTTTTGCGTTTAATGATGATGCAATCAGCAAGCGACAGGCAGCCAGTCTGTTCAATGGATACAAAGAGACAACAAAGGGACTAAATACCATACCATACCGACCAGGACCAATCAGTGGAAACAGGGCTGTTGGCAAATGCTGGCTAAATCATCATGGTGTGACAGCTGCATAACTTAATGGACATAGCTGGCGTATTTGCCAAATTTTTCATAAGTCGGCATATGTTGGCTAAATCGTCAAGGTGTGACAGGCCTATTAGAATGGCCTGACCAGTAATGGTATAAAAAAAAATCAAGAAGTTCTGGTGGGAACCCCAGGTGTACAGATTACCAGATTTTCCAGAGTATAAATCGCACCTGTCAAAAAATGCCTCTTTAAGAGAGAAAAACAGTATATAAGTTACAACGGACTGTAAGTCACATTAAACACTTAATGCAACAAGGAGCAAAATGAATTTAATTGCCATTATTTAGTTATAAGGTAAACACTGTCATTTCCACTGTCATAAAATTGTATGGAATCATGATTTTTCTTTATATAAGTCTATAAGTCACAGTACCTTTCAAACAAGTTTAAAAAAGTGACATACTCTGGAAAATACAGTAGTAAGTTATGCAACCTGTACTGATGAGGGTTAAAATTGCCCCCCCCCCCCCCCCCCCCCCCAGCACACACACCTTCTGTTAATTGTGATACTCCTACTTTCGACCCATTATTATACGTGGCACTGCAGGTCATACTGGCAGGCATACCGTGCCAGAGCTATCTCGAGTTTCAAGTCCCGTTTTGCCAACATCAGAATATGTAAATTGCGGTTAGATGGTCCTCAGATAACACATGGACTGCTGTCGGATAGCTGTCGCAAAGGCGGTTTAATGTTATGTTTCTCATTTCCACTGTCATTAAAATGTATGCAGTTATGATTTTTCTGTATACGAGGTCTGTTAGAAAAGTATCCGACCTGTTGGGAAAGTGTCGGTACACGGACCCACAACAGGGGGCGCAAAGGAACGGACAGTGGAATAGGTCAAATAACAACACTTTACTGTTGTGAATGTGCACAACAAATACAACAGATTACAACAATAGATCAGAATCAATTCACAAAGGTGTCGTGTGGGCAGGCTCGAAGATAGGAGACACCTGTCCAAAGCAGAACCGGAACCACATGATTTCCTCCGCCAACAGACCCCGGGAATACTGGAGCCGCCAAGTCCCGAACTCCCAGGTGGCCACTGCCTCCGCATGTCGGACCTGGTACTGCTGGCGAGGAACAAAAACACAATTAAAGGTGGGCGCGTTTGCACCCAGTAATCCGCACGGCAGGAAAGCTACCTCCACCTCTCGTTGGGAAAAAAGGTCTGTTATCACTCACAAAAATCACAAAAGGTTACTGTCAAGCAGTCAGCTGAGAATATTACCTTCCAGGTAGAACGATATCTCGGCAAAGAGGTGGAGACGTCGTCCTGCTGATGTACCCCTGCTGATTGGTAACAGCTGTTGCAGGTGATGCGTGACAGCTGTCACCCTAGCTGCTCCTGTGAGGCGGCTGCGCCCTCTGGTGCCTGGAGCCCGCACTCCAGGCAGGGCGCCCTCTGGTGGTGGGCCAGCAGTACCTCCTCTTCTGGCGGCCCACACAACACGACCTTTTTGGTTTTTTTCAAAAACCATATGGATTTGAATCACGTGTGATTGCATCAGCCAAGCTTGAACCTTCGTGCACGACGCGCGGTGGAGCCGGTCCTCTTTCCATGAAAAAAACTCCTGTAACAGTGGAATGTGCCGTTCATTTCTAAACTGGACGCTGTCTTGATCCGGTATGTCGTCTGACTAGCACAGGAATTGTGAAAAGAGTGGACATAAGCATTTTTTCGGCACATTGAGACAGACGTGCGGAGGAATTCCACGCGTTGCGGTGGAGCTGCATGGCGCAAAGCAACGCCGTGATGAAGCCTTCCAGGACATGTTGGGGCAGGTCCAGCTCATGCACAGTCACAATTGGATAATCACACGACTGAAAAGCAACCGGAATCCATCTGAAATCCACCTTTAAGCCGTCCTGTGAGACCAACACCGAGGTGGTTTTGTGCCGCGCCATGAGCGGCACAGTGGCGCATCCCTCCGCTTCTTTTTCCATGAAAAAAACTCCTGTAACAGTGGAATGTGCCGATAAAGTGCTGATGTCCACATCTTCTGCCTTTTTGTGAAAGTCAGACGAGGTCCCGGATCAACAAAGCTTTCACGTTGGAAATGATCTGGTTGTTCCAGTTGGGTGTCAGCCTGTTGATGGGGGCTGGGAGCGCGCCGTGCTCTCAGCAGTTGTGGGCGGTCTTTAAACCGTCTGGATCACTCCTTAATCTGTATAATCCCCATAAAATCGTCCCTGAAAGCCATATTAATTTTCCGAACGGTGTCCACCTGGAGGTCTCTCACAGTTTCTGGAACAAAATTGATGCAGCAAAGCTCCAAATCATTCAGACATTTATTCGCAATAAAAAAACAATGAGAGGGGTGGACCAGCGCTCACACAAAGCCTGCTCACAGGCGAATGACGCAACCGACAGGCGTGAAAAAACTCACGCATGCGCACGAAGGTTCAAGCTTGGCTGATGCAATCACACATGATTCAAATCCATATGGTTTTTGAAAAAAATAAAAAGGTCAGATACTTTTCTAACAGACCTCGTACGAGGTCTGTCCATAAAGTATAGGTCCTTTTTATTTTTTTCAAAAACTATATGGATTTCATTCATATGTTTTTACGTCAGACATGCTTGAACCCTCGTGCGCATGCGTGAGTTTTTCCACGCCTGTCGGTGACGTCATTCGCCTGTGAGCACTCCTTGTGGGAGGAGTCGTCCAGCCCCTCGTCGGAATTCCTTTGTCTGAGAAGTTGCTGAGAGACTGGCACTTTGTTTGATCAAACTTTTTTCTAAACCTGTGAGACACATCGAAGTGGACATGGTTCGAAAAATTAAGCTGGTTTTCAGTGAAAATTTTAACGGCTGATGAGAGATTTTGAGGTGACACTGTCGCTTTAAGGACTTCCCACAGTGCGAGACGTCGCACAGCGCTCTCAGGCGGCGTCATCAGCCTGTTTCAAGCTGAAAACCTCCACATTTCAGGCTCTATTGATCCAGGATGTCGTGAGAGAACAGAGAAGTTTCAGAAGAAGTCGGTTTCAGCATTTTATCCGGATATTCCACTGTTAAAGGAGATTTTTTTAATGAAAGACGTGCGGACGGGTCCGCGCGTCGGCTCGCAGCCGCCGCGACGCTCCGCCACAGGAAAAACACCTCTGTTGGAAGCCTTAAGGACAAGTTGGAACATGTCCAGCTGTTAAACAATTTCTCATATACTCACTCCACTGAAGGCCATCAAAAGCCGCCTGGATTTTACAAATGGTTATCAACACGGAGGTGTTTTTCCTGTGCCGCCGCACCGCGCCGACTGCGTCCCGACGCACGGACCTGTCCGCACGTCTTTCATTAAAAAAATCTCCTTTAACAGTGGAATATCCGGATAAAATGCTGAAACCGACTTCTTCTGAAACTTCTCTGTTCTCTCACGACGTCCTGGATCAATAGAGCCTGAAATGTGGAGGTTTTCAGCTTGAAACAGGCTGATGACGCCGCCTGAGAGCGCAGCGCGACGTCTCGCACCGTGGGAAGTCCTTAAAGCGACAGTGTCACCTCAAAATCTCTCATCAGCCGTTAAAATTTTCACTGAAAACCAGCTTAATTTTTCGAACCATGTCCACTTCGATGTGTCTCACAGGTTTAGAAAAAATTTTGATCAAACAAAGCGCCAGTCTCTCAGCAACTTCTCAGACAAAGGAATTCCGACGAGGGGCTGGACGACTCCTCCCACAAGGAGTGCTCACAGGCAAATGACATCACCGACAGGCGTGGAAAAACTCACGCATGCGCACGAGGGTTAATGCTTGTCTGACGTAAAAACATATGAATGAAATCCATATAGTTTTTGAAAAAAATAAAAAGGACCTATACTTTATTGACAGCCCTCGTATATGTCTATAAGTCGCAGTACCTTTCAAACAAGTAAAAAAAACAAAGTGACATACTCTGGAAAATACAGTAGTAAATTACGCAACCTGTACTGATGAGGGTTAAAATACTCCTACTTTCTACCCATTTTGAGCCTTAACAATCTGCAACCTTGAACTTGTTAGCTGTTACCCGAAGGAGCTCTATGGGAGAACACCAACATCTGAATCACTTGGCCTGGACATTAATTGAACTTTATCTGCCAACTCTCTCGTACAAAGTCCACATCATTTCTGATTGAGCCCATGTGTGAATAGTGCAGGCCATTGTCTGCAGGATTGACACGGAGGAAGTGGATTTGATGATGACATTTCCATCATGCGACTGACATGAAACCAGAGGAATACAAACATTCAAGAGTGATGAAGTGCTTTTTACATAATGACACCAATAAAAATGTCAAACCGGAGAGACGAGATTCTGGAACTTCTGTTGGTAGGGACTGATGCAGAAATCATTATACAAAGAATGGCAAGAATGATTTCCACAGCATATTTTTTGCTTCATGTTTTATCTTCAGTCTACTTCCCCCAGGTGTCACCCCTTACCTAAACCAAACAGAGTATTTCCAGTGAGTGAGTACACGTCTCACATGGACATTCTCTTCTTGTGTGCTACATGGGTGAAAGGGCAACTTTCATACAGTGTACACACCAGATTGTCCAGACACTGTCAGGAGTTCATATGAGAAAGCAGCTTCACTCAGAGGTTGGCATTATCTTGGCAAAGAGGCTTGTCTTTCATCAAAAGGAAGTGCTTGCCATTTCAGCCAAGTGCTGAATTGCAGAGACAGACTGTGTGTAGGCGTTTTTGTTTTGCTCTCTGTATCGCTCTTGTTCTCAGTGATACTTCCGAAGGCAAGGCCGGCAACCTTTACCACATCCGACCCATAAAGCTCTTTTGAATGATCACAGTCTTTACAGCTGCTGTGGCTTTTGACACACATGGTACCTGCATTAATGTGAAATGGCACGAAACATGAGATGGAACTTGACCATGGGTGCTCATTATTTACCAAAGGTCATCCACAGATGAAAAACAGAGATATTTGTGACAGACTAGCTCTGAAAGTCAGAGTTTAATTTTTAGATAACTGCAATAAAGTATTGGAGTACATTAGTGTTTGTGACACATTTTCAGCCCATGTCTTCACTAAGTAATTGGTGATCTCTTATGACTGGGATTCTGATGAGTCTACAGCTCAAAAGACAGACCTGGATTCAAATTACTTCTGCATTAAACCTTTCACCTGAGATCTGGCAAAAAGACGTCTAAATAATGGGGGAGGTGATGGTCTAGTGGTTAAGGTGTTGGGCTTGAGTCCAGAAGATAATGGGTTCAAATCCCCACCTGATTGGAAAATCACTAAGGGCCCTTGGGCAAGGCCTTTAATCCCCTTTTGCTCCTGGTGTGTAGTGAGCGCCTTGTATGGCAGCACCCTGACATTGGGGTGAATGTGAGGCATAATTGTAAAGCGCTTTGAGCGTCTGATACAGATGGAAAAGCGCTATATAAATGCAGTCCATTTACATTTACCATAATATATGGACTCACTGCATTTTTACAGTGTTGCTCCATAAGAACAGGTGGCTCAAGTCTGTGGGATAGAAGTTGGGACAACCAGTATATAGATTGTGTCTTGATTCCAGGTGTGTGCTTCAGGGCAGCTGCCCATGTCTTTAGACAAGAACCTACATCTGCATCTTCCCAGTCCACAAAGCTGTAAATGGGTACCAGCATTACCTGGTGAAGTAACCTGCAGTGGACTGGTATTCTGTTCATGGGGAGACCTAGACCCCATGCTCTTAACACTACTGGCATCCAGGGCAAAGCAAGCACTGTTCTGATGAGCCTCAGGGCCATATAGGACTTGCTTCTTTCTTCCTTCGTATGAGAACAAATGTTCAAAGTGGTTTCCAGTAACAGTACCTAATATTCATCCATTCGTGAGCACTTGCACACTGATGGCAGGGGTTTTCAAGCAAGGTATGGCCTGCGCACTGGAAACAATTTAAGTATCAGTGTTTTGCTCATGAACAAGTGTAACCAGGAATTGAACCACCGACCCATTGATTAAAGTATGACTGACTCAGTCAAGACTGAGATTTTGAAAATTTTTGTAGCTTCTAAAATTCAAAATAGCCTTTTTCACAAATTATTCCATTCTCCACTCATTTTTTTACAGGGCAAAGTTCATTTGGAGATGCGATTGAATGAAGTGATCACGGAGAATGGCTCTGTATGTCAGCAATTACTAGTCAGGTGAGTACTTAATTCAATTGCTGCTCCACAGGTAAGGTCTGAGTCAGATGATGGTTGTTGTCTCTCTCATTTTGTGTGTGTGTGTGTGTACGAGGGCTGTCCGTAAAGTATAGGTCCTTTTTATTTTTTTCAAAAACTATATGGATTTCATTCATATGTTTTTACGTCAGACATGCTTGCACCCTCGTGCGCATGCGTGAGTTTTTCCACGCCTGTCGGTGACGTCATTCGCCTGTGAGCACTCCTTGTGGGAGGAGTCGTCCAGCCCCTCGTCAGAATTCCTTTGTCTGAGAAGTTGCTGAGAGACTGGCGCTTTGTTTGATCAGAATTTTTTCTAAACCTGTGCGACACATCGAAGTGGACATGGTTCGAAGAATTAAGCTGGTTTTCAGTGAAAATTTTAACAGCTTTTTTACAACAGATTTTGAGGTGATTCTGTCGCTTTAAGGACTTTTCACGGTGCGAGACGTCGCGCTGCGCTCTCAGGCAGCGTCATCAGCCTGTTTCAAGCTTAAAACCTCCACATTTCAGGCTCTATTGATCCAGGACGTCGTGAGAGAACAGAGAAGTTTCAGAAGAAGTCGGTTTCAGCATTTTATCCAGATATTCCACTGTTAAAGGAGATTTTTTTAATGAAAGACGTGCGGACGGGTCCGCGCGTCGGGACGCAGCCGACGCGGCGCGGCGGCACAGGAAAAACACCTCCGTGTTGATAACCATTTGTAAAATCCAGGCGGCTTTTGATGGCTTTCAGTGGAGTGAGTATATGAGAAATTGTTTACCAGCTGGAGATGTTCCAACTTGTCCTCAAGGCTTCCAACAGAGGTGTTTTTCCTGTGGCGGAGCGTCGCGGCGGCTGCGAGCCGACGCTGCAATCCGCCTGCACGTCTTTCATTAAAAAAATCTCCTTTAACAGTGGAATATCCGGATAAAATGCTGAAACCGACTTCTTCTGAAACTTCTCTGTTCTCTCACGACGTCCTGGATCAATAGAGCCTGAAATGTGGAGGTTTTAAGCTTGAAACAGGCTGATGACACTGCCTGAGAGCGCAGCGCGACGTCTCGCACCGTGAAAAGTCCTTAAAGCGACAGAATCACCTCAAAATCTCTCATCAGCTGTTAAAATTTTCACTGAAGACCAGCTTAATTTTTCGAACCATGTCCACTTCGATGTGTCTCACAGGTTTAGAAAAAATTTTGATCAAACGAAGCGCCAGTCTCTCAGCAACTTCTCAGACAAAGGAATTCCGACGAGGGGCTGGACGACTCCTCCCACAAGGAGTGCTCACAGGCGAATGACGTCACCTACAGGCGTGGAAAAACTCACGCATGCGCACGAGGGTTCTAGCATGTCTGACGTAAAAACATATGAATGAAATCCATATAGTTTTAGAAAAAAATAAAAAGGACCTATACTTTACGGACAGCCCTCGTATGTGTGTATATATACACCATATCCATGTGCTGGATCGCCCCTCCTCAGCATCAGTCCATTCCCTTTTTTTTAACCAAAGCTGGCTAAATGCCAACCCTAAATTAAATTAATTTACAGTAAAGTTGATTAAATACCCGTAGGCTCCAGCCTCCCGTGACCCTTAATTGGAGTAAGTGGGTATAGAAAGTGGATAGATGGATGATTATATACTCTTCCAGAATTAAATAATTTTCGTGACCCCAACACACACAGGCGGAGATAGACTTTGTTGGAGTTGCCAGAGGGTGGCCAAGGCTATTTCAGGGGGTCCACAGAATATGAGAATGAATTTGTTTCTCAAACAATCAATTGCAGTCAGTCTCTAAATGTTGAAATACACTAGAGTAGCTAAATATTAAGCACATAGGAGATGATATTTTTATATGTACGTTAATTTGCAGTTTATTAGCAATGTACAAAATGTATAACACAATTTTTCAACAGCACCAACACCATGACACCATTTTGACATGAATGAAATTACGCGCACACACACTCAGACAGCCACACACACCCACAGTTACTCACTCACACACAGACAGTTACACACACAAGATTTTCTTAAAAAGAAGACCTGGAGGTTCAGCCTCAAATTTCCTTAAGGTACATCTGAGATGCAAGCCTAGATTTGATGTTTTGGTAAAAGAAAATCCTCCTCATCATGAAGCTGTATAACTGGGGATCCAAAATGCGAAACCTGCACTATGCACAACTTCTCCAATCACAGCCAGAGAACCCTATAATTTCTTTAGGGTTGTCTGGGTGTCTTGGTGACTTTCCGTACTCTTCTCCTTCTTGTACAGTCAGTTTTTGAGAACTATCTACTCCCCAGAGATTTACCATATAGTAGCATACTGTTTGTATTTCTTCGTAATTGATGTAAATAAAGTCCAAGACATATTCAGTGACTTGGAAATGCTCATGTATCCATCCCCTGACTTGTCTGAAGAAAACTAACAATAAAGTGATTATTTACAGGTATTGTACCAAGGATTTTCAAATCATAGTATTCTGTTTTATTTACATTTTACACAACGTCCCAACTTAATTGGAATTGGGGTTGTGAAAATGTGTGAAATTCCAAGTGTTCCAATTTGTTTGGAGGGCACTATATATCAAGTTTTTCCCTTATGTTATACAAAAATATGTTACAAGAGATTTATTTCCGTTTTTGTTCACGGTCAGATTTTCAGTGTTTGCATACACCAAGGTGTCTCTTTAAACCACATGAAAGATTCCATAAGATTTCCAAAATTGACTGAATGGCAGCACGGTGACTTAGTGGTTAGCACGTTGCCTCTCAGCAAGAAGGTCATGGGATCGATTCCCAGCTGTGGCCTTTCTGTGTGGAGTTTGCATGTCTGCCTGTGTTTGTGTGGGTTTCCTCCCACATTTAAAGATATGCGGGTTAGGTGAATTGGAAACATTGTAATTGTCTAGGTCTCCCCTGCAAAAGAGATCTTGATCTCAATGAGACTAACCTGGTTAAGGGCCCCGTCACACATAGTGTGAATTTGGTCAGTTTGCACCGAAAGTGCGCATGAAGCAGGAATCGTGTGCAAAACGTGTAATTTTGTAGCTGCATCTAACGCCTCATACACCTGTTGGCTACAACTATTTGCACACTCCAGCGGCTGAAAGACAGAGTGTGCGCTGTGAGAGCCCATGGAACCCTCTCGCAGCAGGTGTTGGCCAAATTCCAGGTGACACGCACGAACATCTTATACCGCTCGCATGGCACTTAGAAAATGTGTGGCCATTCGTAGTATCATCACAAAAACAGTCTGCAGAGAATCACTGTCGAGCTGGATGTGAAATTTGTTTAAGTGCCCCACGACTGTGAAATTGCAGAGGGTACATGTGCCGTGCCAGAGTGTCGGCTCCCCCCACAACACGTGTACGTGTGGTTCACTCCCCCGCAGACGAGGCATCTCTTGTTTGATCACAGAGTGACATCTTGGTCTGTGCGCTGACAGGACAGGGGGCGTGGCTGGCTGCCCACAGCTGTTGAGACAGTCCAGTTCTGGACATTACAGCTGCAGCACACGCCCCATGTTTTGACGGACACGCGCGTGTGTGTAAAGTTTCCATCTGGTAATCAGAGTGTGTGGGTTCAAATCCCATGGCGTATTTTTTTTCTTTTTATTTAACCAGGGTTATTTAATGGCCCCTTCATGACTGTATGTCAGTGGCCATGGGTCATCTACAGAGGAACAGACAGATCATATTTATATTGCCCACTTGATAAATGTGGTGCTTTTATATGGTGTGTGGATTTATTTCATTTTAAATACGTCCATCCCCTTCCTCATATCAGGCAGGTTCCCGCAACTTTCACAGGACTGCGATCGTAGCTCAGTGGTAAAGTTTCTGATGGACAATCAGAGCTTTTGGAAGGCGCGGGTTTGAGTCCCGTGGGTGGCATGTAATTTTTATTTTATTTATTTTCATCAGCTGCGTGATGTGTAACAGCTGCTGTGAAAAGCTAATGTGTTCCTGCGTGCACAATACCGTCACAGCATGTATTTTTTTTTTTTTTTTTCTTTACAGCAGCACGATGTGGTTACACATTGTGCAGCTGCTGGCAGTGTGTTCCACGTGAACAAACCATCGCACTGGCATCGTGCACACCTGCCTGTCGGCGCAATGTTTCGTGGTGCACTAATTCGAACTGTCTCACGCTGTTTCGTTGTATTCGACCAAACTTCGCACTATGTGTGAAGGGGCCCTAAATAAAGGTTAAAATAAAATTACTTTTTTTTTCCTTTCAAAGAAGAAGCTAGACAAACATTTATATGTGAACAACAGCTCAAAGAACAACCCTTTTTTATGTCATTTTTGGCCTAATGACGGATGGACACAAAGTCTTCGCAATTCCTGATGGCCATATTTTAGCCTTGGGTTAACAAAAATTCTGTGCTCCCCAGTACAAATTTGTACAAAGTTGTCTTTGCTGTGCTGTTTCTACAGAGGTGTAGGACCTGCATGTGCAGTGAAGAATCAGCAGATAGTGAGTAAAAAATGTGATCGGGGGTTCAGTGGATTAACGAGTCATTGGTCTTGGTGTAGTTAAACCACTGACCCACTAAAAATCTGACATAATGAAGAAAAAGTAAATAAATCTATTTGTAAATAACTTTATATTGAAATAAAGTACACTTTATAATTAACATGTAATGTTTGAGAAAATAAAATATGTGCAGCTGGGTAAAACTGAACTAGAAAGTTTTAATCAAAGTGTATGTGGTCACAGCAACTCATGATTTGAGGAGTGGTGTATATTGCTACCTGCTGACTTTACTGCATGTTTGCTTTGGTAAAGTCTTGTTCGGAAATCAGAAAGTAATGTAACCAGATAATAGCACGGGAGGTTGGTCTTCTCCAAACAGAGGTCCTGTTGTAGGATTAGTTTGGGCATTTAAAGTATGCCTAGGCACACTTTTGTGTCAGACTGTTGATCGTTGAAGTTGTTGAAGTCGTTTTGCACACCCATTCATAGTTGGATAGCGGATTAATGAGAAGGAAGTGATGGCATTTGAGCAGGAAGCATGCGCTTCTCACATTGCAACTGCTGTGGTTTTTTTTCTAGACTGTTGTCATTCACTGTGGCACTCAGATTGTTTTCTTTAACTGTCAGTTGCTTATTGTATGAAAATTGCTGTATGTGGACAAATGATTCATCCACCAGGCATTTTATACATTGAAGGTATTGAGCTTAAAATGTGCATCATATAGCAGGCTGTGCTTGAGCCAACATGTCATTTGTTTTAGTACCAGTGATGGTCAGAGAACATCAAGGTGGGGTTGGGTATGAAAGAGAAGCAGAGAGACTACAGGGAATATCGTCATGACGTCCTGCAAGATGATACACAAACATCCTGAGACACTCTCTGCTTGTGTCCTCCCTCTAGACTCGCTTTATAATGGGCTCAATTCACATTTATTCCCTAGTGACCTCTGCTTAGCAGCCACATCCTGTTTGGGATGCCTACAATGTGTGATTGTTGTCACGTGAAACACCCATGAGAAAGCAGTGGTCCCTGTCTGACAGCAGCCAAGTCTAGGGCAAAACACTACTTCTTATCAAGACATGCAACACCAAATACATCGCATTTTGGGGGGGGAATAGTACAAAGGTATAACTTTAAATGCTTTTACTATGTTCAACAATGAACTAATTTAAATATAACTTTTAAATGTGGAATTTAAGTCTATGTTGAGGTTTATGTCCACATTTGTGACTGATAGACATGTCTTATTCTATAAATTCACATAACCTCTTTCATTTGAATTCCCCCCACCACACACACACACACACACACACACACACACACGCACACACAAATACACTTCCTAATTAATGATGATGTAATGCAGAAGAAAGAATTAATAGCAGTTTACATGACCATAATAATCAGATAACTAATAACTGATCTGACACATTTACATGCACTTCACTCACTCACTCACTCACTCACTCACTCACTCACTCACTCACTCACTCACTCACTCACTCACTCATCTTCAGCCGCTTTTCCGGGTCCTATAATTGGAATAAAATATAGAACGTAGTGCTAAAGTACCCTCAGCTGTATGAGCATGTAATCAATGAAAGTGTGTATAGAAAGAATGTGACCTTTTGACCTCTTAAAATGGATCAAGGTTAGGGCCCCGTCACACTTAGTACGAACGAGCATAAGCCAGCTGAATCAGGCGGAATGTAAAAAAAAAAAACGCAATTCATGCCACATCTGGGAGGGAATAAGAATTGCGGGGGGGCAGCCATCTGAATATCCAGACTGCACTCCAACCCGCACCGACTGATTCGTCCACATATGTGGCAGG
This sequence comes from Thalassophryne amazonica, assembly GCF_902500255.1. NCBI lineage: Eukaryota > Metazoa > Chordata > Actinopteri > Batrachoidiformes > Batrachoididae > Thalassophryne > Thalassophryne amazonica. The sequence continues at coordinate 21,709 of NW_022986551.1, forward strand.
TGCGTGTGTGGTGGTTGCGTGTGTGGCAGGTGCAGATATAAACCCTGGCCTGATCTGAACTGGCAGTACGGATCCAAAGAGTTGTATCCAAAAGCTCCAGTTCGTCAGGGATCTTCCACACAGAACCGTTCACCTTCATCGCTGCTTGCAGCTGCTGGACGGTGGGAAGGTCCACTGTCTGGATGTGGCGTCATATGGGATAAATATTTTGTAGTGGACGGTGCATCTACCCTTGGATCATGGCAGTTGTTGCCTTCCCACTTCGCACCCATGTCACACTGATGACATGACAGCTGATGGATGCGGTGTGGCTGGTGGCCGCCATGCGGTGGTAAGCGCATCTGGAGCTGTTCCAAAGGTGATTACTTACTTTATTTACATTGTAGTGCCTTGGAAAATGGTTTCATCATCAGTCCTCTTGCTTGCCTCTACTGGTGGTTGGCTCTCACTGCGGTATTGTATCACTTCCTGTTCCGGAGCACAGCGGTGTTTTTCTGTATCTGTTAGCTGTTTAATCTGCGCAGTTAGATTGATCTAGTTATCTAGATTACGATTTGTTTCCCAGTGTAATCTTTACGTGCCTTAACTAAAGCACTCCTTCTGCTGAATCACCTCTAAATTATTTACACATTATTCACTTTGCGTGTTTTTAGGAATCCGCTAGCTTAGCATAGCTACTAGCTCTTAGCCGATTTAGCATGGCGGCTTCTCCTGTCTCTCCCGCACTTTTCTGCTCTGGGTGTGAAATGTTTAGTTATTCCTCGGCCTCCTTTAGCAGTAACGGTACTTGTAATAAGTGTAGCTTATTCGTAGCTTTGGAGGCCAGGCTGGGCGAATTGGAGACTCGGCTCCGCACCGTGGAAAATTCTACAGCTAGCCAGGCCCCTGTAGTCGGTGCGGACCAAGGTAGCTTAGCCGCCGTTAGTTCCCCCCTGGCAGATCCCGAGCAGCCGGGAAAGCAGGCTGACTGGGTGACTGTGAGGAGGAAGCGTAGCCCTAAACAGAAGCCCCGTGTACACCGCCAACCCGTTCACATCTCTAACCGTTTTTCCCCACTCGACGACACACCCGCCGAGGATCAAACTCTGGTTATTGGCGACTCTGTTTTGAGAAATGTGAAGTTAGCGACACCAGCAACCATAGTCAATTGTCTTCCGGGGACTAGAGCAGGCGACATTGAAGGAAATTTGAAACTGCTGGCTAAGGCTAAGCGTAAATTTGGTAAGATTGTAATTCACGTCGGCAGTAATGACACCCGGTTACGCCAATCGGAGGTCACTAAAATTAACATTAAATCGGTGTGTAACTTTGCAAAAACAATGTCGGACTCTGTAGTTTTCTCTGGGCCCCTCCCCAATCGGACCGGGAGTGACATGTTTAGCCGCATGTTCTCCTTGAATTGCTGGCTGTCTGAGTGGTGTCCAAAAAATGAGGTGGGCTTCATAGATAATTGGCAAAGCTTCTGGGGAAAACCTGGTCTTGTTAGGAGAGACGGCATCCATCCCACTTTGGATGGAGCAGCTCTCATTTCTAGAAATCTGGCCAATTTTCTTAAATCCTCCAAACCGTGACTATCCAGGGTTGGGACCAGGAAGCAGAGTTGTAGTCTTACACACCTCTCTGCAGCTTCTCTCCCCCTGCCATCCCCTCATTACCCCATCCCCGTAGAGACGGTGCCTGCTCCCAGACTACCAATAACCAGCAAAAATCTATTTAAGCATAAAAATTCAAAAAGAAAAAATAATATAGCACCTTCAACTGCACCACAGACTAAAACAGTTAAATGTGGTCTATTAAACATTAGGTCTCTCTCTTCTAAGTCCCTGTTGGTAAATGATATAATAATTGATCAACATATTGATTTATTCTGCCTAACAGAAACCTGGTTACAGCAGGATGAATATGTTAGTTTAAATGAGTCAACACCCCCGAGTCACACTAACTGTCAGAATGCTCGTAGCACGGGCCGGGGCGGAGGATTAGCAGCAATCTTCCATTCCAGCTTATTAATTAATCAAAACCCCAGACAGAGCTTTAATTCATTTGAAAGCTTGTCTCTTAGTCTTGTCCATCCAAATTGGAAGTCCCAAAAAACAGTTTTATTTGTTATTATCTATCGTCCACCTGGTCGTTACTGTGAGTTTCTCTGTGAATTTTCAGACCTTTTGTCTGACTTAGTGCTTAGCTCAGATAAGATAATTATAGTGGGCGATTTTAACATCCACACAGATGCTGAGAATGACAGCCTCAACACTGCATTTAATCTATTATTAGACTCTATTGGTTTTGCTCAAAAAGTAAATGAGTCCACCCACCACTTTAATCATATCTTAGATCTTGTTCTGACTTATGGTATGGAAATAGAAGACTTAACAGTATTCCCTGAAAACTCCCTTCTGTCTGATCATTTCTTAATAACATTTACATTTACTCTGATGGACTACCCAGCAGTGGGGAATAAGTTTCATTACACTAGAAGTCTTTCAGAAAGCGCTGTAACTAGGTTTAAGGATATGATTCCTTCTTTATGTTCTCTAATGCCATATACCAACACAGTGCAGAGTAGCTACCTAAACTCTGTAAGGGAGATAGAGTATCTCGTCAATAGTTTTACATCCTCATTGAAGACAACTTTGGATGCTGTAGCTCCTCTGAAAAAGAGAGCTTTAAATCAGAAGTGTCTGACTCCGTGGTATAACTCACAAACTCGTAGCTTAAAGCAGATAACCCGTAAGTTGGAGAGGAAATGGCGTCTCACTAATTTAGAAGATCTTCACTTAGCCTGGAAAAAGAGTCTGTTGCTCAATAAAAAAGCCCTCCGTAAAGCTAGGACATCTTTCTACTCATCACTAATTGAAGAAAATAAGAACAACCCTAGGTTTCTTTTCAGCACTGTAGCCAGGCTGACAAAGAGTCAGAGCTCTGTTGAGCTGAGTATTCCATTAACTTTAACTAGTAATGACTTCATGACTTTCTTTGCTAACAAAATTTTAACTATTAGAGAAAAAATTACTCATAACCATCCCAAAGACGTATCGTTATCTTTGGCTGCTTTCAGTGATGCCGGTATTTGGTTAGACTCTTTCTCTCCGATTGTTCTGTCTGAGTTATTTTCATTAGTTACTTCATCCAAACCATCAATGTGTTTATTAGACCCCATTCCTACCAGGCTGCTCAAGGAAGCCCTACCATTATTTAATGCTTTGATCTTAAATATGATCAATCTATCTTTGTTAGTTGGCTATGTACCACAGGCTTTTAAGGTGGCAGTAATTAAACCATTACTTAAAAAGCCATCACTTGACCCAGCTATCTTAGCTAATTATAGGCCAATCTCCAACCTTCCTTTTCTCTCAAAAATTCTTGAAAGGGTAGTTGTAAAACAGCTAACTGATCATCTGCAGAGGAATGGTCTATTTGTAGAGTTTCAGTCAGGTTTTAGAATTCATCATAGTACAGAAACAGCATTAGTGAAGGTTACAAATGATCTTCTTATGGCCTCGGACAGTGGACTCATCTCTGTGCTTGTTCTGTTAGACCTCAGTGCTGCTTTTGATACTGTTGACCATAAAATTTTATTACAGAGATTAGAGCATGCCATAGGTATTAAAGGCACTGCGCTGCGGTGGTTTGAATCATATTTGTCTAATAGATTACAATTTGTTCATGTAAATGGGGAATCTTCTTCACAGACTAAAGTTAATTATGGAGTTCCACAAGGTTCTGTGCTAGGACCAATTTTATTCACTTTATACATGCTTCCCTTAGGCAGTATTATTAGACGGTATTGCTTAAATTTTCATTGTTACGCAGATGATACCCAGCTTTATCTATCCATGAAGCCAGAGGACACACACCAATTAGCTAAACTGCAGGATTGTCTTACAGACATAAAGACATGGATGACTTCTAATTTCCTGCTTTTAAACTCAGATAAAACTGAAGTTATTGTACTTGGCCCCACAAATCTTAGAAACATGGTGTCTAACCAGATCCTTACTCTGGATGGCATTACCCTGACCTCTAGTAATACTGTGAGAAATCTTGGAGTCATTTTTGATCAGGATATGTCATTCAAAGCGCATATTAAACAAATATGTAGGACTGCTTTTTTGCATTTACGCAATATCTCTAAAATCAGAAAGGTCTTGTCTCAGAGTGATGCTGAAAAACTAATTCATGCATTTATTTCCTCTAGGCTGGACTATTGTAATTCATTATTATTAGGTTGTCCTAAAAGTTCCCTAAAAAGCCTTCAGTTAATTCAAAATGCTGCAGCTAGAGTACTGACGGGGACTAGAAGGAGAGAGCATATCTCACCCATATTGGCCTCTCTTCATTGGCTTCCTGTTAATTCTAGAATAGAATTTAAAATTCTTCTTCTTACTTATAAGGTTTTGAATAATCAGGTCCCATCTTATCTTAGGGACCTCGTAGTACCATATCACCCCAATAGAGCGCTTCGCTCTCAGACTGCAGGCTTACTTGTAGTTCCTAGGGTTTGTAAGAGTAGAATGGGAGGCAGAGCCTTCAGCTTTCAGGCTCCTCTCCTGTGGAACCAGCTCCCAATTCAGATCAGGGAGACAGACACCCTCTCTACTTTTAAGATTAGGCTTAAAACTTTCCTTTTTGCTAAAGCTTATAGTTAGGGCTGGATCAGGTGACCCTGAACCATCCCTTAGTTATGCTGCTATAGACGTAGACTGCTGGGGGGTTCCCATGATGCACTGTTTCTTTCTCTTTTTGCTCTGTATGCACCACTCTGCATTTAATCATTAGTGATCGATCTCTGCTCCCCTCCACAGCATGTCTTTTTCCTGGTTCTCTCCCTCAGCCCCAACCAGTCCCAGCAGAAGACTGCCCCTCCCTGAGCCTGGTTCTGCTGGAGGTTTCTTCCTGTTAAAAGGGAGTTTTTCCTTCCCACTGTAGCCAAGTGCTTGCTCACAGGGGGTCGTTTTGACCGTTGGGGTTTTACATAATTATTGTATGGCCTTGCCTTACAATATAAAGCGCCTTGGGGCAACTGTTTGTTGTGATTTGGCACTATATAAAAAAAATTGATTGATTGATTGATTGAGTCCTTCTAATGATTTGGAAGATGTATTGGTCATTATATGTTTATTACAGCTATGACAGGCTGCTCAGCTGCGTGTGCTGGTCCGCTACTAAGAGAAGCGCTGATGTGCTGCGCAGCCATCTGACTGGACTGTTACAGACACATCTTCCAAATGATGTGAGGGACTGACAGTATATCTGTCATATAATGCCCATTACAGCTGTGACAGGCCATTCATCTGCATGCGCTGATCCACAGCTGTGTGACGCATATGAACTCATAGCGACATGATTGTGCAGTGTTCACGTCTACTTCATAAAATGACTGCGTGCCACAGACTTTGCACATTACAATATTTACTTTGCACACCCCGAACAAGAAGCACTGGGTGCAGTCCGGGACATGCTGGCAGGATTAGACATGCCTGATCATGGTGAATATCCCTTGAATGCGATCAGACTGTTTCGAATGCTGTTTTGACGCTGTGTGAATATTTAGAATGCAGTTAGAGTCCACCTTGACTGCCATATGATATTTTTTCCACCTCAACTGCACAACTGAACATGAGCGAAACATTTGGGCTAGTCACACAAATTTGCCAGACTGTTTGTAATGCACACAGAATGCTGTTGGAGGGTTTCGATTGTGCCTCAACTTTTCTCGATTGGAGGTCGACTTTTCGTTTGGACGGCATTTGGGCTCATTTGGCCTCTAGTGTGATGGGTATATTAGCTATCTTGGAACTTGTCCAAGGTTTGCATCCCAAGAATGTTCCCTGTGAATTTGAAGACCCTGGCAGTAATAGGACTGGACCTATGCTGAGCACAGACAGACGGATGGATGGATGCAAAGTCTTTGCAGTACCCAACGGCCATATTTTGGCCTTGAGTAAAAACCGAGTCTACATGGCTTCAGTTCATTAGTTGGATTTCTTTGGAAGTGGAGAAAGGACAAAGGGCAACTCCTGAAGAAAAACAGACTGTATAGAGAAAAAGAGCACTGTCTCTCCCTTCCCTCTCTCTTTCTCTCCTTCTCCCTCTTTTCCTGCCTCTCTCCCCCTGAAATTTGACATAATTCTTTGCGCAAACTCCAGTCAACTTCAATAAATATGTCTATAGACCGCACAGATGGCTGAGAAATTTGCTCTTTAGAATGCTGAAACAACACACAGGGCCATTAAAGCACACTTTTTTGGACACACAACAAACTGAACTTTGTGAAGGATGTGCCAAGGCTTGATGAGACAGCTTTTCATCTCACTGTATGTCTGGAAATGCAAGTGCCATTTGCTTTTATACAAATGCAACAACAAAATTAAATAAATCTGATTAATGGTACATGTGTACAGTACCAAAGAAATCAGCGTATTGGGGAGAAATTCAGGTATGTTAAGCCGATTTTTTTATAATTGGATAACGGTTGATAGATTTTGCCATATATATGACCACTTAATAATCAGATAACAGCCAATAATGATATACCAGTCAGATTTTTATGTACATGTACATGGGGCCATTGTTGAGGAAGGATCTTCTGAACCAAAGGGGGATCTCATCACTTCATGGTATTTGTATTGGAGCTACGTTTAAAAAAAAAAAAAAAAAAAAAAAAAATCCACGCATTCTTGACATTTGCCATTCATTTAAATTATAGCACAAAAATGGATCTTGAGAGCTGCATGCTGCATTGCACAAATATTTATCATCCATGAAATGTTGATAGTATTTAACTGTAAAATTTTGTGTTCCAGTGTTACAAAGCTCAACATGAGCATAAGGCTAGCTTTGTAGTACCTTATACTCTGTTTTTGAAAAAAAAAAAACAACATGGTTAGCATTTTGCCTTTTTACCTCTGGCCATGATAATTTGGTGTATAATTGTGGCATTTTTGTTAATGCATCTATGTACAAGATAATTAAAAAAACAGACTTTTTTGTTTGATTTTTATGGGCATATGCCCTTTAGGTTTGGAAAGATTTGAGTTAGTTAGTTAGTTATGGTCTTAAGCTTGATATACAGTGTGTGTGTGTATATATATATATATATATATATATATATATATATATATATATATATATAGTATTGATTTATTCTTTTTTTTTTCAGTTAGTGATTTGACATTGCAGGATAGGTTACATATCTTGGAACATACGTATGTGCTAGGAACATATACTTTTAAAGTATATATTCCTATCACATTTCTTCTGTTTATGTGTGCATATATACCAGGTATATTGTGTCAAATGTAATACAGTCAAAAGAATAAGAGAGGAAGAAGGTCCAAGGAGACTGATGATAAGGTGACTGGCATATAA
>NW_022986552.1:0-20000 GCF_902500255.1 Thalassophryne amazonica
TTTTTTTTTTTTTTTTACATAAACAGCGTGATGTGGTCCTACAGGTACTGGCTGTTTTTTTTTTTCTTTACATAAACAGCGTGATGTGGTCCTACAGGTACCGGCTGTTTTTTTTTTTGTTTTTTTTTTACATAAACAACATGATGTGGTCCTACAGGTACTGGCTGTTTTTTTTTTTTGTTTTTTTTTTACATAAACAGCGTGATGTGGTCCTACAGGTACCGGCTGTTTTTTTTTACATAAGCAGCGTGATGTGGTCCCACAGGTACCGGCTGTTTTTTGTTTTTTTTACATAAACAGAATGATGTGGTCCTACAGGTACCGGCTGTTTTTTTGTTTTTTTTTGTACATAAACAGCGTGATGTGGTCCTACAGGTACCGGCTGGTTTTTTTTTTTTTTTTTTTTTTTACATAAACAGCGTGATGTGGTCCTACAGGTACTGGCTGTTTTTTTTTTATATATATATATATAAACAGCGTGATGTGGTCCTACAGGTACTGGCTGTTTTTTTTTGTTGTTTTTTTTACATAAACAGAATGATGTGGTCCTACAGGTACCGGCTGTTTTTTTTTTGTTTTTTTTATAAACAGCGTGATGTGGTCCTACAGGTACCGGCTGTTTTTTTTTGTTGTTTTTTTTGCTGTTTATGTAAAAAAAAAAAAAAAAAGACAGCCGGTACCTGTAGGACCACATCACACTGTTTATGTAAAAAAAACAAAAAAACAGCCGGTACCTGTGGGACCACATCACGCTGCTTATGTAAAAAAAACAAAAAAACAGCCGGTACCTGTGGGACCACATCACGCTGCTTATGTAAAAAAACCAAAAAAACAGCCGGTACCTGTGGGACCACATCACGCTGCTTATGTAAAAAAAAACAGCCGGTACCTGTAGGACCACACCACGCTGTTTATGTAAAAAAAACAAAAAAACAGCCAGTACCTGTAGGACCACATCACGTTGTTTATGTAAAAAAAGCAAAAAAACAGCCGGTACCTGTAGGACCACATCACGCTGTTTATGTAAAAAAAAACAAAAAAAACAGCCAGTACCTGTAGGACCACATCACGTTGTTTATGTAAAAAAAACAAACAAAAAAAAAAACAGCCAATACCTGTAGGACCACATCACGCTGTTTATGTAAAAAAAAAAAAAAAACAGCCAGTACCTGTAGGACCACATCACGCTGTTTATGTAAAAAAAAAAAAAAAAAGACAGCCGGTACCTGTAGGACCACATCACACTGCTTATGTAAAAAAAAAAACAGCCGGTACCTGTAGGACAACATCATGCTGTTTATGGTAAAAAAAAAAAAAAAAAAAGCCGGTACCTGTAGGACCACATCACGCTGTTTATAAAAAAAAAAAAAAAAAAAAAGCCAGTACCTGTAGGACCACATCACGCTGTTTATGTAAAAAAAAAAAAAAAACAAAAAAAAACAGCCGGTACCTGTAGGACCACATCACGCTGTTTATGTACAAAAAAAAAAAAACAGCCGGTACCTGTAGGACCACATCATTCTGTTTATGTAAAAAAAAAAACAAAAAAAAAAAAACAGCCGGTACCTGTAGAACCACATCACGCTGTTTATGTAAAAAAAAAAGAGCCGGTACCTATGGGACCACATCACGCTGCTTATGTAAAAAAACAGCTGGTACCTGTAAAACCACATCACGCTGCTTATGTAAAAAACAAAACAAAACAAAAAAACAGCCAGTACCTGTAGGACCACATCACGCTGTTTATGTAAAAAAACAGCCCGTACCTGTGGGACCACATCACGCTGTTTATGTAAAAAAAAAGAGCCGGTACCTATGGGACCACATCACGCTGCTTATGTAAAAAAACAGCCGGTACCTGTAAAACCACATCACGCTGCTTATGTAAAAAAAAAAAAAACAGCCGATAGCTGTGGGACCACATCACACTGCTTATGTAAAAAAAAAAAACAGACTGTACCTGTGGGACCACATCACGCTGTTTATGTAAAAAAAAAAACAGCCGGTACCTGTGGGACCACATCATGCTGTTTATGTAAAAAAAAAAAAAAAACAGCCGGTACCTGTGGGACCACATCACGCTGTTTATGTAAAAAGAAACCAGCCGGTACCTGTGGGACCACATCACGCTGTTAATGTAAAGAAATAAACAGGTGGTACCTGTGGGACCACATCATGCTGTTTATGTAAAGAAATAAACAGGTGGTACCTGTGGGACCACATCACGCTGTTAATGTAAAGAAATAAACAGGTGGTACCTGTGGGACCACATCACGCTGTTTATGTAAAGAAATAAACAGGTGGTACCTGTGGGACCACATCACGCTGTTAATGTAAAGAAATAAACAGGTGGTACCTGTGGGGACCACATCACGCTGTTTATGTAAAGAAATAAACAGGTGGTACCTGTGGGACCACATCACGCTGTTAATGTAAAGAAATAAACAGGTGGTACCTGTGGGACCACATCACGCTGTTTTATGTAAAGAAATAAACAGTCGGTACCTGTGGACCACATCACGCTGTGTATGTAAAGAAATAAACAGGTGGTACCTGTGGGACCACATCACGCTGCTTATGTAAAGAAATAAAAGGTGGTACCTGTGGGACCACATCACGCTGTTATGTAAAAAAAAAGAAACAGTACGGTACCTGTGGGACCACATCACGCTGTTAATGTAAAGAAATAAACAGGTGGTACCTGTGGGACCACATCACTCTGTTTATGTAAAAAAAAAATAAAAACAGCCGGTAACCTGTGAGGACCACATCATGCTGTTTATGTAAAAAAAAAAAAAACAAAAAAACAGCCGGTACCTGTGGGACCACATCACGCTGTTTATGTAAAGAAATAAACAGTGGTACCTGTGGGACCACATCACGCTGTTTATGTAACAGAAATAAACAGGTGGTACCTGTGGGACACATCACGCTGTTTATGTAAAGAAATAAACATCGTGGTACCTGTGGGACCACATCACGCTGTTTATGTAAAGAAATAAACAGGTGGTACCTGTGGGACCACATCACGCTGTTTATGTAAAGAAATAAACAGGTGGTACCTGTGGGACCACATCACGCTGTTTATGTAAAGAAATAAACAGGTGGTACCTGTGGGACCACATCACGCTGTTTATGTAAAAAAAAACAAAAAAACAGCCAGTACCTGTAGGACCACATCACGCTGTTTATGTTAAAAAAAACAAAACAAAAAAAAACAGCCGGTACCTGTAGGACCACATCACGCTGTTTATAAAAAAAAAAAAAAAAAAGCCAGTACCTGTAGGACCACGTCACGCTGTTTATGTACAAAAAAAACAAAAAAAAACAGCCAGTACCTGTAGGACCACATCACGCTGTTTATGTTAAAAAAAAAAAAAAAAAGCCAGTACCTGTAGGACCACATCACGCTGTTTATGTACAAAAAAAAAACAAAAAACAGCCGGTACCTGTAGGACCACATCATTCTGTTTATGTAAAAAAAAAAAAAAAAAAAAAAAAAACAGCCAGTACCTGTAGGACCACATCACACTGTTTATATATATATATATATATATATATATATATATATATATATATATATATATATAAAACAGCCAGTACCTGTAGGACCACATCACGCTGTTTATGTAAAAAAAAACCCCCAAAAAAAACCAGCCGGTACCTGTAGGACCACATCATGCTGTTTATGTACAAAAAAAAAAAAAAACATCCGGTACCTGTGGGACCACATCGTGCCACTTATGTAAAAAAAACAGCCAGTACCTGTGGGACCACACTGTGCCACTTATGTAAAAAAAAAAAAAAAAAAACTGCCGGTACCTGTGGGACCACATCACGCTGTTTATGTAAAAAAAACAAAAAACTGCCGGTACCTGTGCGACCACATCGTGTCACTTATGTAAAAAAAACAGCCAGTACCCGTGGGACCACACTGTGCCACTTATGTAAAAAAAAAAAAAAAAACTGCCGGTACCTGTGGGACCACATCACGCTGTTTATGTAAAAAAAACAAAAAACAAAACAAAACAGCCGGTAGCTGTGGGACCACATCACGCTGTTTATGTAAAAAGAAACCAGCCGGTACCTGTGGGACCACATCACGCTGTTTATGTAAAAAAAAACAAAAAAAAAAAACAAAACAGCCGGTAGCTGTGGGACCACATCACGCTGTTTATGTAAAAAGAAACCAGCCGGTACCTGTAGGACCACATCATGCTGTTTATGTAAAAAGAAACCAGCCGGTACCTGTGGGACCACATCATGCTGTTTATGTAAAAAGAAACCACCCGGTACCTGTAGGACCACATCATGCTGTTTATGTAAAAGAAACCAGCCGGTACCTGTGGGACCACATCATGCTGTTTATGTAAAAAGAAACCAGCCGGTACCTGTGGGACCACATCACGCTTTTTATGTAAAAAGAAACCAGCCGGTACCTGTGGGACCACATCACGCTTTTTATGTAAAAAGAAACCAGCCGGTACCTGTGGGACCACATCATGCTGTTTATGTAAAAAGAAACCAGCCGGTACCTGTGGGACCACATCACGCTTTTTATGTAAAAAGAAACCAGCCGGTACCTGTGGGACCACATCACGCTGTTTATGTAAAAAAAAAACAAAAAAAAAAAAAAAAAACAGCCGGTACCTGTGGGACCACATCACGCTGTTTATGTAAAAAGAAACCAGCCGGTACCTGTGGTACCACATCATGCTGTTTATGTAAAAAGAAACCAGCCGGTACCTGTGGGACCACATCACGCTGTTTATGTAAAAAAAAAAACAAAAAAAAAAACAAAACAGCCGGTAGCTGTGGGACCACATCACGCTGTTTATGTAAAAAAAAACAAAAAAAAAAAACAAAACAGCCGGTAGCTGTGGGACCACATCACGCTGTTTATGTAAAAAGAAACCAGCCGGTACCTGTGGGACCACATCATGCTGTTTATGTAAAAAGAAACCAGCCGGTACCTGTGGGACCACATCATGCTGTTATGTAAAAGAAACCAGCCGGTACCTGTGGGACCACATCATGCTGTTTATGTAAAAAGAAACCAGCCGGTACCTGTGGGACCACATCATGCTGTTTATGTAAAAAGAAACCAGCCGGTACCTGTGGGACCACATCATGCTGTTTATGTAAAAAGAAACCAGCCGGTACCTGTGGGACCACATCATGCTGTTTATGTAAAAAGAAACCAGCCGGTACCTGTGGGACCACATCATGCTGTTTATGTAAAAAGAAACCAGCCGGTACCTGTGGGACCACATCATGCTGTTTATGTAAAAAGAAACCAGCCGGTACCTGTGGGACCACATCATTCTGTTTATGTAAAAAAAAACAAAAAAAAAACAAAACAGCCGGTAGCTGTGGGACCACATCACGCTGTTTATGTAAAAAGAAACAAGCCGGTACCTGTGGGACCACATCACGCTGTTTATGTAAAAAAAAACAAAAAAAAAAACATAACAGCTGGTAGCTGTGGGACCACATCACGCTGTTTATGTAAAAAGAAACCAGCCGGTACCTGTGGGACCACATCATGCTGTTTATGTAAAAAGAAACCAGCCGGTACCTGTGGGACCACATCACGCTGTTTATGTAAAAAGAAACCAGCCGGTACCTGTGGGACCACATCGTGCCACTTATGTAAAAAAACCAGCCGGTACCTGTGGGACCACATCACGCTGTTTATGTAAAAAGAAACCAGCCGGTACCTGTGGGACCACATCACGCTGTTTATGTAAAAAGAAACCAGCCGGTACCTGTGGGACCACATCACGCTGTTTATGTAAAAAGAAACCAGCCGGTACCTGTGGGACCACATCATGCTGTTTATGTAAAAAGAAACCAGCCGGTACCTGTGGGACCACATCACGCTGTTTATGTAAAAAGAAACCAGCCGGTACCTGTGGGACCACATCATGCTGTTTATGTAAAAAGAAACCAGCCGGTACCTGTGGGACCACATCATGCTGTTTATGTAAAAAGAAACCAGCCGGTACCTGTGGGACCACATCACGCTGTTTATGTAAAAAGAAACCAGCCGGTAGCTGTGGGACCACATCGTGCCACTTATGTAAAAAAAACCAGCCGGTACCTGTGGGACCACATCACGCTGTTTATGTAAAAAGAAACCAGCCGGTACCTGTGGGACCACATCACGCTGTTTATGTAAAAAGAAACCAGCCGGTACCTGTGGGACCACATCACGCTGTTTATGTAAAAAGAAACCAGCCGGTACCTGTGGGACCACATCACGCTTTTTATGTAAAAAGAAACCAGCCGGTACCTGTGGGACCACATCATGCTGTTTATGTAAAAAGAAACCAGCCGGTACCTGTGGGACCACATCACGCTGTTTATGTAAAAAGAAACCAGCCGGTACCTGTGGGACCACATCATGCTGTTTATGTAAAAAGAAACCAGCCGGTACCTGTGGGACCACATCATGCTGTTTATGTAAAAAGAAACCAGCCGGTACCTGTGGGACCACATCACGCTGTTTATGTAAAAAGAAACCAGCCGGTAGCTGTGGGACCACATCGTGCCACTTATGTAAAAAAAACCAGCCGGTACCTGTGGGACCACATCACGCTGTTTCTGTAAAAAGAAACCAGCCGGTACCTGTGGGACCACATCACGCTGTTTATGTAAAAAGAAACCAGCCGGTACCTGTGGGACCACATCACGCTGTTTATGTAAAAAGAAACCAGCCGGTACCTGTGGGACCACATCACGCTTTTTATGTAAAAAGAAACCAGCCGGTACCTGTGGGACCACATCATGCTGTTTATGTAAAAAGAAACCAGCCGGTACCTGTGGGACCACATCACGCTTTTTATGTAAAAAGAAACCAGCCGGTACCTGTGGGACCACATCACGCAGTTTATGTAAAAAAAACAAAAAAAAAAACAAAACAGCCGGTAGCTGTGGGACCACATCACGCTGTTTATGTAAAAAGAAACCAGCCGGTACCTGTGGGACCACATCATGCTGTTTATGTAAAAAAAAAAAAACAGCGGTACCTGTAGGACCACATCACGCTGTTTATGTAAAAAAAAAAAAAACAAGCCGGTACCTGTAGGACCACATCACGCTGCTTATGTAAAAAAAAAAACCATCCGGTACCTGTGGGACCACATCATGCCTTGCTATGTAGAAAAAACAAAACAGCCGGTACCTGTAGGACCACATCGGGCCACTTATATGTAGAAAAAAAAACAGCCGGTACCTGTGGGACCACATCACGCTGCTTATGTAAAAAAAAAACAGCCGGTACCTGTGGGACCACATCACGCTGCTTATGTAAAAAAAAAAAAACAGACGGTACCTGTGGGACCACATCACGCTGCTCATGTAAAAAAAAAAACAGACGGTACCTGTGGGACCACATCACGCTGCTTCTAGTAAAAAAAAAAAAAACAGACGGTACCTGTGGGACCACATCACGCTGCTTATGTAAAAAAAAAAAAAAAAACAGACTGGTACCTGTGGGACCACATCATGCTGTTTATGTAAAAAGAAACCAGCCGGTAGCTGTGGGACCACATCACGCTGTTTATGTAAAAAGAAACCAGCCGGTACCTGTGGGACCACATCGTGCCACTTATGTAAAAAAACCAGCCTCTGCCAGTATGACAGTGATTGTCTGCAGTCTGTTATCGTGCCAAGAGTGCGACTGGCCACACATTTTCTAAGTGCCATGTGAGTGGCATTAGATGTTTGTGCGTGTCACCTGGAATTTGGCCGGCACCTGCTGCAAGAGCATTCGATGGGTTTGCACAGTGCACACTTTGTCTTTCAGCCGCTTGTGTGCGCAAATAGTTGTAGCAACAGGTGTACGAGGCTTTGGAGGCAGGGACGACATTACACGGTTTGCACACGATTCCTGCGTCATGCGCACTGTGTGCACTTTGTCCAAACTTCACACTATGTGTGAAGGGGCCCTTACTTTTCATGATTTCTTCTGTTATTTTTCCTTAGTGTATAAAAGTAAATGAATAAAATTGGCGCAGCATGTGTTCTGTATCATCACGGTATCGATGGTACTATGCGATCCACATCATACCCAGTAAATTTTGCAGTGTAAAATTTACTCTGCCAGGATAACATTTGGTCCCAGTCTAAGTAGAGTAAAATTCACTCTATTATAGAGTGAAATCAGCTCTACCGTCTTGTCAAATCAAGTGTATCAAATCAAGTATATTTAACTCTATTTGGACTGGGACCAAATGTTATCCCGGCAGAGTAAATTTTACTGTGTGTTGCCCACGAGTCGAACCCTAACTTAGGCTCCAGGTGAACTTCGATTCAAGTGCATGAACTAAAGACATCCTCCTGACATTTGATCACATTTAACTCATGAAAAGTCGCTTCTGACAGGACTTTGACCTTCAGAGAGAATGTGGTCTGTGAGAGAGAGAGCGTTTCCACACAGAAAACATGGGAACAACGGTTATGATCTAAAACGCACACAGCAAAGTCTCACAAACACACAACCCTGTGGGAAGCATTTTGCAGCTGAAGCAAACCTCTTCCTTCTCTCTCTTGAAAAGGGTTGTCCAACATGGGGCTCGTGGCCCTGTATTTGGACCACTCCATTTGTTTTTGGTCTGTTATGGCAGTTGACAAATAATCCGCAAATGAATAATTAGTTAAGCAGAATAAATAGTCAATCATTATTTTGACATTTTATTTTTTATTGACATTTGTAACTTTGTTGTAAAATGCAGCACATTTCACAATAATTGTGTGGATGTAATTCACACATCATCACCATTTATTTTTAGCTCTTTCTCCTCCATCCAGATTAATTTATGGCCTTTTGAAGGAAAGAATTTGGGCACCTCTGCTCTCAAAAAATGTGTGGTTTGGAAGTTACATGTAGCTGGAAATTGGCTTATTTGCCACTTTCTTTCATTTCCAGAGCTGAGCTCTGGTGGTTGCCAAAACCACCGCTGCTCGTAGTTTAAGATGCCAAATATCCAGATGGACTTTGGATCCCAGTCTGATTCTGTTTCTGTTGCCTGAATGATATAAAGATTCAAATAAAGTCAATGTGGATATCAGATCCTAGTGTTGTTCTGGAGCTCAGTTAAGGTTCGAGAGTCATTTATTGTGGGTGTGTCATTAAATTTAAATTACTGTGCATCCACGTCAGGTCGTGTGTGCCATCATTTCGAGGGGCGTCGCTTCATATGTTCTTCAGTGGTCTGACATGGAGCAGCGTCTCGGCTCCTCCAGAACCACACAAAAGGTTCTGCAGGAACCTGAGAAAAGCTTTTAGAAAATCTGTATTATAATAGCCAAGTGTGCCCTCTGTGTGTGTGTGTGTGTGTGTGTGTGTGTGTGTGTGTGTGTGTGTGTGTGTGTGGTGTGTGTGTGTGTGTGTGTGTGTGTGTGTGTGTGTGTGTGTGTGTGTGTGTGTGTGTGTGTGTGTGGCTTTGATCATATAAAAACCGGGGAGAGATGACATTTGCTGTTTGGTTTGCTTATGTATTTTGC
This sequence comes from Thalassophryne amazonica, assembly GCF_902500255.1. Lineage (NCBI taxonomy): Eukaryota > Metazoa > Chordata > Actinopteri > Batrachoidiformes > Batrachoididae > Thalassophryne > Thalassophryne amazonica. The sequence continues at coordinate 9,511 of NW_022986552.1, forward strand.
ATCAAAGATAAATGCTGCAAAAAGGGAAAGTTGATCAGACAAATATTTTAGCTAATCAAAAAACAATTGAGGCTTTTCAGGTTTCAAATCCTGCAAAACCTCGGAGAGGTCGTCGCGCTGCGAGATCTCAGTAACATTGAGAACTGCATTGAGACACTCTGATCACGCTGCACTTTAACCGCTGCACACAGACAACACCATTAACATCGCAACATAAAACTATTTTTATATTGTGCCTAAAACTCTCTTGAATATATTCTCTGAGTTTATAGACGTTGTTATTGTGTTTATTTTATGTAAACATGTGAGAATCACAGTCTATCTCTCCATTATTTTCAGTGGGAGCTGCTGTGAGCTACAATCGCTTCCTGATCATGTCGTTCTGGGGGAAAGTGAAGTTTGCTCTTTAACGTCTTGATTATTGTTCTTTACAACACTGTTTGTCCTCTTTGTTCCAGACTAATATATATAATATGTCTGAAATTCAGTTTGTGTTTATTAAATTCCACGCAGATTAAACGTAACAGACACAGATTATTTGTTATAATTGTTTTAGCAAGTTTTCAGGGTATCATGCAGCAGTCTCTTATTAATGTGACAAAAAGCATAATAAAATACATTTTTATAGTATAATATTCATTTACAACTGTCATCATGTTGATTCTCTATATTGTTTGTCTCTCTGGCATACAAGGGATTATGGGATACGTGAAAACCCCGAATGGATGCTGTGCTACAATGCACCATGGGAGTTTGGGTGTTTTAATAATAATAATAATAATAATAATAATAATAATAATAATAATAATAACAATCTTGTTTGTTCAGTCATTCATGTCATTTTCCATGAACAAAAATGAACAGAAACAAGAAAATTTTGTATTCTCTGCTCTTTTATAAAAAATCAAAAAACAGAGAAATTAATTTGTTTCTTCAGTTCCAACCCAAACGCCGTCTCCTTACCGTCATCAAACATCAAATAAACCTTAGTAACAATAACATGATTGTCTTACATTTCAGCAGTTCCATCCATTTTCTTGTAATTTTCTATATTCTCTCATGATTTTATCCATATGGATTATCTTATACATCCAAGGTTGTAAAAACATTCTGGACTCACGTCATTCCAACTCTTTGCTTAATTTATTACCACCTTGAAAAATGTCAGGTATCTATTTTATAAACACGACCCAGTCTGGAGCCCGTGGATCCCCACAGACAACACGTTAGTTTATTTTTAATTGTTTCTCATCTGAAACGGATGTTTCATTCATGAGCTGATCCGGTCTCTCTCGTTTTTGAGCCCACGTCAAGTTTTAAGTCACTCAAAAGCTGAACCGCGGTGGAACAACTGAAAACAAATCAATAAAACAAATAAACAGGAGAAAAAGTATGAAACTAAAGTGCAGCCTTAAACAGTATACTTATATACTTATATCTCAGTACAGTTGGCCATAAATATTTGAAAATCTGAAGTTTGTTTAATATTTTTTAACCCCATTCAGCTCGTTAAAATCAACGTGCTGATTTTCTTTAGTGATTTTCAGATCAGGTGACTGATTTTTGTATGTAGTTTCACAGTTTCAACAAACAAATATGTTGTTCGTTAAATCTTTGAAAGTTGCTGACTGAGGTCAGACCCCGCGGACGGTGTCAGACTGGTTTCTCTGGACTCTGTCAGGATTCCAGTGCAGCTGTTCCACTTCCCGTTTGTTCTTTTTGCCTGAAGTTGAATTTCTGCTCTGATGGATTTGAGGCAGATGACTGAATTGGCCTCTGCAGACATTTGGACTTCTACGAATGAAAAGAAATAAATCATTTTATTTATAGCCATCTCTTATTTCACTCACATTCACCTTATAAACATAATAAAATCTGTCAAATCAAAGGGGGTGGGGGGGGGGGGGGGGGGGGGCAGTAACAATAATTTAAGTGGCTAAATTTCAAATAACAACAAAGAATAATGACTTGAGGACAAATGCTGGATTCAGGATAAACACATTTGAAAAAATCTGGGTTTTGATTCGGGATTTAAAATCCCGGTTTCTTTGATGATGTATTTTGGGTTGTTTTCCATCTGCACTGTCAACACGTTTTAATTTCCACATTCCCCAAAAGACTCCAGAACTCTTTTTTTTTTTAAACAATAATCTGTCAATTATGTTTTCTGATTGAGATTTTTCAGAAAGTTCCTGTATTTTCTGGCTGTTGGCTTTGAGGCAGATACGCCTGCAGGACCATCTGGAGGGTGTTCTTGATCTGGCCAACTATCACACTTTGCACTTTTTTCCAAACCTCCTGTCTTTGCAACTTCACCGTTTTCTTTCTTTATGAAGGCACCACGCAGCTCGTCTTTGCCACACGCTGATTTGCTGATTTTGATTTTCACCACTGTCATAAGCAGACATCTTAAAAAATGTCAGCTATCCTTGATTTTTACTTCATTTATCAGTTAGTTTTCCAGGATGCTTTTATCATCATTTGAACAGTTAGCTGCTCTGCTAATATTAAAATGAGAGTTTTGTAAGTTGATAGAAACAGTCTCTCAGAAACACGTTTCCGTGTGGACTTTAACTTTGAATCACATTCGGTCTGATTTTGGACCTTGTTTTGTCTTTTTGGTGTCACCACAGAGTTCATGCCTGTTGACCACATGAGTACTGCCTGTTGTGTTGTGTCCCAGTATTTCTGAGCCTGTGTGTATCCGTCAGATTGGCTCGTATTACGGCAGCGAGATCGCTCCTCTGGACATTGATGGAGATGGTGTGACTGACAACCTCCTGGTGGCAGCACCAATGTTCTTCAGCGGCGGCCTGGAGAAAGGAAAAGTTTACATCTACAGAGTGACCGAACTGGTGAGTGAGACCAAAAACCTGCACTGATTCCAAGAACCAGTGGACCAGGCTGCCAGGAGACCTTTGGCACCATCTTTGCCATGAACAGTATACGGGTTTTATGAGATGGGCACAAAGAAATTCAAACGTGTTTCCAGCACGTTCTTTGGATGCAAGACCTTTTCTTTAATAGGAGAAATAGTCATGGTGTTCCAGCTCCGTCGTGCTCCTCAGAATAATAAATACCTTCAGACATTTGATTCAAGAGAACAAATATCTCCAATGCAGTGGGCACACCACAGCCGGCGCCCTGAGATGAAGAAAGATTCATTCAAAAATCGGAAAACAAAGCTACACAGGAACTGAGAATGTTTGTTAGTTTTACATCCAGAAAATATTCACAGTGCTTCACTTTTTCCACATTTTGTTACCTTATTCCAAAATGGATGAAATTCTTTTTTTTAATGCAAAATGTGACACACAATACCCCATAATAACAGCATGAAAACAGATTTTGAATTTTTTGCAAATGTATTAAAAATAAAAAAAAAAAACTAAGAAATCACATCTCCAAAAGTATTCACAGTCTTTGCCATGAAGCTCAAATTGAGCTCAGGTGCCTCCTGTTCCCACTGATCATCCTTGAGATGTTTCTACAGCTTAAATGGAGTCCACCTGGGGTAAATTCAGTTAATTGGACATGATTTGGAAAGACACACACCTGTCTACATATAAGGTCCCACAGTTGACAGTCAGAGCACAAACCAAACATGAAGTCAAAGGAATTGTCTGTAGACCTCTGAGACAGGATTGTCTGGAGGCACAAATCTGGGGAAGGGAACAGAAACATTTCTGCTGCTTTGAAGGTCCCAATGAGCACAGTGGCCTCCATCATCTGTAAATGGATGAAGTTCAGATCCACAAGGACTCTTCCTAGACCTGGACACCCGTCTAAACTGAATGATCGGGGGAGAAGGACCTTAGTCAGGGAGGTGACCAAGAAACCGATGGTCACTCTGTCAGAGCTCCAGCATTCCTCTGTGGAGAGAGGAGAACCTTCCAGAAGGACAACCATCTCTACATCAATCCACCAATCAGGCCTGTATGGTAGAGTCTCCAGATGGAAGCCACTCCTTAGTAAAAGGGACATAGGAGCCCACCTGGAGTTTGACAAAAGGTACCTAAAGGACTCTCAGACCAGGAGAAACAAATTTCTCTGGTCTGATGAGAAGCATGGTGGTGGCAGCATCATGCTGTGGGGATGTTTTTCAGCAGCACGATCTGGGAGACTAGTCAGGATTGAGGGAAAGATGAATGCAGCAATGTACAGAGACATCCTGGATGAAAACCTGCTCCAGAGCGCTCTTGACCTCAGATGGGGCGACGGTTCATCTTTCAGCAGGACAATGACCCTAAACACACAGCCAAGATATCAAAGGAGTGTCTTCAGGACAACTCTGTGAATGTCCTTGAGTGGTCCAGCCAGAGCCCAGACCTGAATCTGACTGAACATCTCTGGAGAGATCTGAAAATGTCTGTGCACCGACGCTCCCCATCCAACCTGATGGAGCGTCAGAGGTGCTGCAAAGAGGAATGGACCAAACTGCCCAAAGATAGGTGCACCAAGCTTGTGGCATCATATTCAAGAAGACTTCAGGCTGGAATTGCTGCCAAAAGGTGCATCAACAAAGTATTGAGCAAAGGCTGTGAATACTTATGGACATGTGATTTCTTATTTTTTTATTTTTTTAACAAATCTGCTAAAATCTCAAAAAATGTTTTTCATGTTGTCATTATGGGGTGTTGTGAGTAGAATTTTGAGGTATAAAAGGAATTTCCTCCATAATGTGAAAAAAGTGAAGCTCTGTGAAAACTTTCCAGATTCTCTGTATATCTGTCAGCAGAAGCTGAATCATGAGGACATTCAGTTGTTGAAGACGGTTTTGTGATTTCGGAACTTGAGTAAATGGGCAGAATCACGTGGAATGGGAAAAAAAAAATTCAAGCCACATTTGGGAGGGACAGATATTGCGATAGCTGTGTAAGAATGCCATTCAAAGACTTAAAGCCCCATCACACATACACTGAATGACCTCAGAATGACGCATCCGGTCTCAATCGGGAAGTACTGAGGTGTGGTCTGAAGACCAACGGATGGCAGTCTGTGAGCATGTACATATTTGGTCCCATTCACTTGGCTGTCCCGAGTGTGTTGCACACGTTTGTCCACCTCCACTGGACCCAGGCCAGGGAGGTGTGTGTGTGTGTATGCATGAGTGTGTATGTGTGTGTGTGTGTATGTATGCATGTGTATGTGTGTATGCATGAGTCTGTATGTATGTGTGTGTATGTGTGTATGCATGTGTGTGTATGTGTGTATGCATGAGTGTGTACGTGTGTATGTATGTACGTGTGTATGTATGCGTATGTGTGTATGTATGTATGTATGCGTATGTGTGTATGTATGTATGCGTGTGTGTATGTATGTATGTATGTGTATGCGTGTGTGTATGTATGTATGTATGTGTATGCGTGTGTGTGTATGGATGTGTGTGTGTATGTATGAATGCGTATGTATGTATGTTTGTGTATGTATGTATGTGTGTGTATGTATGTATGCGTGTGTGTGCATATGTATGTATGCGTATGTATGTATGTATGTATGTGTGTGTATGTATGTATGTATGCGTGTGTGTATGTATGTGTATGTGTGTATGTATGTGTATGTGTGTATGTATGTGTGTGTGTGTGTGTGTGTGTGTATGTATGTGTGTGTGTATGTGTGTATGTATGCGTGTGTATGTATGTATGCGTGTGTGTGTATGTATGTGTGTGTATATGTATGTATGTATGTATGTGTGTGTGTGTATGTCTATGTGTGTGTGTGTATGTATGCGTGTGTATGTATGTATGTATGTGTGTGTATGTATGTATGTATGCGTGTGTGTATGTATGTGTATGTATGTGTATGTATGTATGTATGTATGTATGTGTGTGTGTGTGTGTGTGTGTGTGTGTGTGTGTGTGTGTGTATGTGTGTGTGTATGTGTGTATGTATGTGTGTGTATGTATGTATGTGTGTGTGTGTATGTATGTGTGTGTATATGTATGTATGTATGTATGTGTGTGTGTGTATGTATGTGTGTGTATATGTATGTATGTATGTATGTGTGTGTGTGTATGTCTATGTGTGTGTGTGTATGTATGCGTGTGTATGTGTGTCTCTGTATGTATGCGTGTGTATGTGTGTGTGTATATGTATGTATGCGTGTGTGTATCTATGTATGCGTGTGTGTATGTATGTATGTGTGTGTGTATGTGTATGTGTGTATTTGTGTGTTTGTATGTGTATGTGTGTGTGTGTATGTAAGTATGCATATGTATGTATGTGTGTATATGTATGTATGCGTGTGTGTGTATCTATGTATGCGTGTGTGTATGTATGTATGTGTGTGTGTGTATGTGTATGTGTGTATTTGTGTGTTTGTATGTGTATGTGTGTGTGTGTATGTAAGTATGCATATGTATGTATGTGTGTATGTATGTATGCGTGTGTCTGTGTATGTATGCGTGTGTGTGTATGTATTCATGCGTGTGTGTGTATGTATGCGTGTGTGTATGTATGTATGCGTGTGTGTGTATATGTATGTATGCGTGTGTGTGTGTATGTATGTATGCATGTGTATGTATACGTGTGTGTGTATATGTATGTATGCGTGTGTGTGTGTATGTATGTATGCATATGTATGTATGTACGAGTATGTATGCGTGTGTTTATGTGTATGTGGATGACATTTTTCGGGAATTCCTGTGAGTCACATGATTCCTGCGGGATTCCCGAGGGATGGGAGTCAAAATTTTATCAATCCCGTGATTGGGATGAGACGTGAATAAAAATGAACGGGAGCGGGCAGAAGCGGGAATGCCAAAAATAGATGATGATTTTCATCTATTTAAAACAACCAAAATGCGTTCACACCGGGCGCAATCACACGCTACAAATTTGCGGGGGTTGCGTGGCGACGGACGCGCTTCCTTCGCCCGGTGTGTCGCTCTGCTTTTGCTGCGAAAATTTGCCCCGGTGCGTCATCAAATAGGAGGAACTTCCATTCCGCTCTCCGGCTCCAGTTGTCAGTCAAGTTAACATGACGGACCTTGATCACACGGAGCGAGTTGCTGTGAAAAGCTCCCAATACAGAGAGTATCATTATTTGCTGCAGGAGCTGGTCTAGATGACGGCTGCTTTCAGCGGTCCTTCCACCTCTGCAGGATCCAACTTGAGGACCAACTGTCCCGTTCACGCACGCACATGTAAACAATTCAAAAAAAAAAAAAAAAAAGAAACTCCGCTGCTTGCTGCAGCTCGCTCTTCCACCAAAAAACTCTGTCATAATTGTGTTTAGAAACCAGTCACCATTTGCTTTATTATACATCTGTGTAGTTAATTAATAAAATATTCTCCACAGACAATTCACTCGCGTGCGCACATAAGAAAAAAAAAGGAAGAAAGAAACTCCACTGCTTGCTGCAGGTCTGCTCCTCACTCTTTCCCCCAAAAAACTGTCATAATTGTGTTTAGAAACCAGTCACCATTTGCTTTATTATACATCTGTGTAGTTAATTAATAAAATATTCTCCACAGACAATTTGCTCACGCGCGCACGTGAAATGAAAATAAAAAACCTGCCTGCTGTGGGGCTGCTGCTCGCTCCAAAAACTCTGTCATGATTGTGAAATAAAGGACAAAAGAGACATAAGTCCTGCTCACAGGCTGTTACCAGATACAGGACATGTTCACATCTTCAGTCAAACTCCAGACATCTCCACATCACTACATATTCAGTCCCTGATTGATCATCACGGCGCGAGACATACGGGAGTGGGATGGGATTGGGAGACAAGAAGAGGATTAGCAGCGAGGGAAGAGGATTAGCAGCAATCTTCCACTCCAGCTTATTAATTAATCAAAAACCCAGACAGAGCTTTAATTCATTTGAAAACTTGACTCTTAGTCTTGTCCATCCAAATTGGAAGTCCCAAAAAACAGTTTTATTTGTTGTTATCTATCGTCCACCTGGTCGTTATTGTGATTTTCTCTGTGAATTTTCAGACCTTTTGTCTGACTTAGTGCTTAGCTCAGATAAGATAATTATAGTGGGCAATTTTAACATCCACACAGATGCTGAGAATGACAGCCTCAACACTGCATTTAATCTATTGTTAGACTCAATTGGCTTCACTCAAAATGTGAATGAGTCCACCCACCACTTTAACCATACTTTAGATCTTGTTCTGATTTATGGTATGGAAATTGAAGACTTAACAGTATTTCCTGAAAACCCCCTTCTGTCTGATCATTTCTTAATAACATTTACATTTACTCTGATGGACTACCCAGCAGTGGGGAATAAGTTTCATTACAGTAGAAGTCTTTCAGAAAGCAGTGTAACTAGGTTTAAGGATATGATTCCTTCTTTGTTATGTTCTCCAATGCCATATACCAACACAGTGCAGAGTAGCTACCTAAACTCTGTGAGTGAGATAGATTATCTTGTCAGTAGTTTTACAGCCTCATTGAGCACAACTTTGGATGCTGTAGCTCCTCTAAAAAAGAGAGCCTTAAATCAGAAGTGCCTGACTCCGTGGTATAACTCACAAACTCGCAGCTTAAAGCAGATAACCCGTAAGTTGGAGAGGAAATGGCGTCTCACTAATTTAGAAGATCTTCACTTAACCTGGAAAAAGAGTCTGTTGCTCTATAAAAAAAAGTGCTCCGTAAAGCTAGGACATCTTACTACTCATCACTAATTGAAGAAAATAAGAACAACCCCAGGTTTCTTTTCAGCACTGTAGCCAGGCTGACAAAGAGTCAGAGCTCTATTGAGCCAAGTATTCCTGTAACTTTAACTAGTAATGACTTCATGACTTTCTTTGCTAATAAAATTTTAACTATTAGAGAAAAAATTACTCATAACCATCCCAAAGACATATCGTTATCTTTGGCTGCTTTCAGTAATGCTGGTATTTGGTTAGACTCTTTCTCTCTTATTGTTCTGTCTGAGTTATTTTCATTAGTTACTTCCTCCAAACCATCAACATGTCTATTAGACCCCATTCCTACCAGGCTGCTCAAGGAAGCCCTACCATTAATTAATGCTTCAATCTTAAATATGATCAATCTATCTTTATTAGTTGGCTATGTACCACAGGCTTTTAAGGTGGCAGTAATTAAACCATTACTTAAAAAGCCATCACTTGACCCAGCTATCTTAGCTAATTATAGGCCAATCTCCAACCTTCCTTTTCTCTCAAAAATTCTTGAAAGGGTAGTTGTAAAACAGCTAACTGATCATCTGCAGAGGAATGGTCTATTTGAAGAGTTTCAGTCAGGTTTTAGAATTCATCATAGTACAGAAACAGCATTAGTGAAGGTTTCAAATGATCTTCTTATGGCCTCAGACAGTGGACTCATCTCTGTGCTTGTTCTGTTAGACCTCAGTGCTGCTTTTGATACTGTTGACCATAAAATTTTATTACAGAGATTAGAGCATGCCATAGGTATTAAAGGCACTGCGCTGCGGTGGTTTGAATCATATTTATCTAATAGATTACAATTTGTTCTTGTAAATGGGGAGTCTTCTTCACAGACTAAGGTTAATTATGGAGTTCCACAAGGTTCTGTGCTAGGACCAATTTTATTCACTTTATATATGCTTCCCTTAGGCAGTATTATTAGAAAGCATTGCTTAAATTTTCATTGTTACGCAGATGATACCCAGCTTTATCTATCCATGAAGCCAGAGGACACACACCAATTAGTTAAACTGCAGGAATGTCTTACAGGCATAAAGACATGGATGACCTCTAATTTCCTGCTTTTAAATTCAGATAAAACTGAAGTTATTGTACTTGGCCCCACAAATCTTAGAAACATGGTGTCTAACCAGATCCTTACTCTGGATGGCATTACCCTGACCTCTAGTAATACTGTGAGAAATCTTGGAGTTATTTTTGATCAGGATATTCAAGGATTCAAGGATTCAAAAGAATTTTATTGTCATATGCACTGAAGAACATGTTCCCTGCACAATGAAATGTGTCTACTGCATTTAACCCATCCTAATTGCCAGTAGGAGCAGAAGTCGCCATTAGGCGCCCGGGGACCAGCTCCAGATGTACATCCCTGCCTTGGTCAACAGCAGGGCTGAGCAAACCAAGACCGACCCATAACAAACGACACACACATAACACACAACACACATAGGCCGGCCAGGTACATAAATATATAAAAAAGCACACACAAGGTAAGGAAGAGAAAAAAACCCTCAAGGTTGCTGCCTTCGAGAAGCAACAACAATGAGGAAAAAACTCTTATCAGCACAGAGAACAGTAAACACACAGACAAACAAGAACACAGGATGACAGCCAAGATTTGAAAGTCCAGTTTATCAGAACACTCCGGTAGCAGCCCTTTTTGGCGCTAAACAACGGCCATGACTGCATCCTGGAAGGGAGGGGGGGTTCAGCTCTGAGCAGTCACTGTTCACAGTCAACGTCAGAGCTGGAGAAGCTGAGGGAGGGGGAGACCGGGGAAGCTAGGCTTGAGTGTTTAATCTTCTTGGAGGTTTTTTATCGCAGCAGCCTTGAAGTGCAGCT
>NW_022986552.1:27500-29081 GCF_902500255.1 Thalassophryne amazonica
TTAAGTTTTTGTGTGTGCGCGCCAAATAAAAATAAAAATTTCAATTCAGTTGAATTCCAGACTGAGGGCTGGGGTCTAGAGGTCACTCTATACCAGTTAGAACCTGCAATCTTTCTTCCAGAACAGTGAGTTCCATGAATCTAGACATTCCAACACAGACTGCACATGGACTGTATACGATATCCAAGAGTTCATCCAACTCCAACAAGTACGTCTCTTCAGCACTCAGGGGATCACAGTTTGATCTACTTTTTGATTTGGCACAGGTTTTACACTAGAAGCCCTTCCTGGTGAAACTCCATGTTGGAGAATGGGCCGGAGTTGGGTTGAACTGGGAACCTTCTGCTCTGGAAGGAAGTGCACTTAACCGCTTGGCCACCACCATCACCCCTGTAGTTCATCCAACTCCTACTGAACATCCTAAACTTTCAACTTGTTCAACTTTGACTTTACCTGTACAATTTTGGAATCCACTTATCTGTGGGAGCCACATCTGGTGGAAATCCAAATGAAAATTAATATTTTGACATTTGACACCAAAGTTTTCCCTTTCCCATGTGGTTATATCAGATATTGATGAATGACTGCTCTTGATGCAGTGCCATCTGAGGAATCGGGGGTCACGGGTGTTCAGTTTAGGCTTTTTATACACTGAAATTCCTCAAGACTTTTTGAATTGTTTAATGTTATTCTGCCCTGTAGAGGGAGAAATATGCAAATCCCTTCTCATTTTTCTTCAAAGAACGTTGATTTTAAACATTTCTATAATTTTCTTACACATTTGTTGTCCTAAGTTGCCCACTTTTAATTTTTTGGAATGTGTTTTGTTGGAAGCCTGAAATACAGGAATGCATATTAACTAAAACTGAAGTTGACCCCACAAAATATGAAATATCTTGATTTCATTCTGTTTGCAGTGAGACAGAAGTCAAAGTAAATGTATGAATGTCTGGTTTGGTTTCATTTTCCATACTGATGGATGGAGATTAAATGATAAATTCATCTGAATTAACAAATCTGTCACAGTCTTTAAGGGGTGTTTTATCTTTGTATCGCTCCCAAACAGATTCAGACGTAATGTGAGCTCTGCGCCCAAAATCAATATGACTTTGATGAAACAGGTTCTAGGCTTTCTGGCCTTTCTTGGTGTGACATTGTTAGCTTACATCACAACAGCCGGGTAAAGTCTCAGCTATCTGTCCCAGAGTCATTTTGTTTCCTCGCCTCTTCAGAATCGATTCATCCTTGAGGGGGCGCTGGAGATCCATAATGGTGGCCAGAACGCTCGCTTTGGCTCGTCGCTGGCCCCCGTCCCAGACCTGAATGGTGACGGCTTTGGGGACTTGGTGGTGGGAGCGCCGTTGGAGGACGACCATAAAGGAGCCATTTACATCTTCTTCAGTCAGCAAAACCGAATTCTACGCAAATACAAGCAGGTAGGCGTGAAAAAAGCTGAGCCACAGTAGGGCCGAGGTCTGGGTTCTTCACTCATCACCTCAGCCTTGTGGGTTCAGGTGACCCAAGTGTGACGTGTATCTTCTTCCCTCCCACAGAGGATTGCAGCTGCAGACTTGGCTCATG
>NW_022986553.1:0-29088 GCF_902500255.1 Thalassophryne amazonica
TTCATCCACACATGCACCTTGTTAAGCTTATTGCCTCACCTGTGTATTTAAGGCCTTCACTTTCTCCACTCCTCTGCCAGTTCGTTTGACATAGTCTGCGTTCCAGCCTTGTTTTGCTCCTGACCTTTTGCTCAACTGTGTAAGACCTTGCTTTGTGTTAGATCCTGTTTTTTTCCTCAGCCCCTGTACTTGGACTCACTGTGCTTTTTTTGAACTGTGCTTGTTTTTTGACTGTGATTCTGCCACAGTCCTGACAACATTGCTACTCTGTGCCACTGAACCCAGTTTGCTTTGATCACGCCTCAGCCTTACGTCTACCTACAACCCCTGGCAAAAATTATGGAATCACCGGCCTCGGAGGATGTTCATTCAGTTGTTTAATTTTGTAGAAAAAAAAGCAGATCACAGACATGACACAAAACTAAAGTCATTTCAAATGGCAACTTTCTGTCTTTAAGAAACACTATAAGAAATCAGTAAAAAAAATTGTGGCAGTCAGTAACGGTTACTTTTTTAGACCAAGCAGAGGGAAAAAAATATGGAATCACTCAATTCTGAGGAAAAAATTATGGAATCATGAAAAACAAAAGAACGCTCCAACACATCACTATTATTTTGTTGCACCACCTCTGGCTTTTATAACAGCTTGCAGTCTCTGAGGCATGGACTTAATGAGTGACAAACAGTACTCTTCATCAATCTGGCTCCAACTTTCTCTGATTGCTGTTGCCAGATCAGCTTTGCAGGTTGGAGCCTTGTCATGGACCATTTTCTTCAACTTCCACCAAAGATTTTCAATTGGATTAAGATCTGGACTATTTGCAGACCATGACATTGACCCTATGTGTCTTTTTGCAAGGAATGTTTTCACAGTTTTTGCTCTATGGCAAGATGAATTATCATCTTGAAAAATGATTTCATCATCCCCAAACATCCTTTCAATTGACGGGATAAGAAAAGTGTCCAAAATATCAACGTAAACTTGTGCATTTATTGATGATGCAATGACAGCCATCTCCCCAGTGCCTTTACCTGACATGCAGCCCCATATCATCAATGACTGTGGAAATTTACATGTTCTCTTCAGGCAGTCATCTTTATAAATCTCATTGGAACAGCACCAAACAAAAGTTCCAGCATCATCACCTTGCCCAATGCAGATTCAAGATTCATCACTGAATATGACTTTCATCCACAGTCCACGATTGCTTTTCCTTAGCCCATTGTAACCTTGTTTTTTTTCTGTTTAGGTGTTAATGATGGCTTTCGTTTAGCTTTTCTGTATGTAAATCCCATTTCCTTTAGGCGGTTTCTTACAGTTCGGTCACAGACATTGACTCCAGTTTCCTCCCACTCATTCCTCATTTGTTTTGTTGTGCATTTTTGATTTTTGAGACATATTGCTTTAAGTTTTCTGTCTTGACGCTTTGATGTCTTCCTTGGTCTACCAGTACGTTTGCCTTTAACAACCTTCCCATGTTGTTTGTATTTGGTCCAGAGTTTAGACACAGCTGACTGTGAACAACCAACACCTTTTGCAACATTGCGTGATGATTTACCCTCTTAAGAGTTTGATAATCCTCTCCTTTGTTTCAATTGACATCTCTCGTGTTGGAGCCATGATTCATGTCAGTCCACTTGGTGCAACAGCTCTCCAACGTGTGATCACTCCTTTTTAGATGCAGACTAACGAGCAGATCTGATTTGATGCAGGTGTTAGTTTTGGGGATGAAAATTTACAGGGTGATTCCATCATTTATTCCTCAGAATTGAGTGAGTCCATATTTTTTCCCTCTGCTTGGTCTAAAAAAGTAACCGTTACTGACTGCCACAATTATTTTTTCTGATTTTTTGTAGTGTTTCTTAAAGCCAGGAAGTTGTCATTTGAAATGACTTTAGTTTTGTGTCATGTCTGTGATCTGCTTTTTTTTCTACAAAATTAAACAACTGAAAGAACATCCTCCGAGGCCGGTGATTCCGTAATTATTGCCAGGGGTTGTATTACCTCTGCCACCTTGACTGATCACCCGCGTACTGAATCTGTGCCAGTTTTTCCAGATAAATCCTTTTATTACTCCAACTCCCGTTTCTGTAAGTCTGCATTCTGTGTCCTGCATTCTGTTCATTCCTCACCATGAATCCTGACAGACCCAAATTTGCACGGTAAATGGAACCATGTTTGCAAGTTAAATGCAACGCAACACAAATGGGATGAATAACACTATGTAACAAATTTTTATTTTTGTTTTGTTCCTGGGTACACAGTGTGTTTTCCTAACCTGTTATGCCTTAAATAAATAGAAAATAGCTGTTATTCCACAGAAACTTTGCTTCTGTGATCAGGACAATGATATTTTGAAATTTGTCTGTTTTCAAGAATATTCTCAATTCGCCTTCACTACTACTGAGTAGTCTTCTAGAATATTCTTTAACTGCTAGAACTGTCCAGGATTTTCTAGAAGTTTCCAGAAGTGTCTAGAAATTTCAAGAAACTTTTAGAACTTTCTAGAACATTAAAAAAATAAAATCAAAGTTTGTGCTGAATGTAGTCATTTTTCCATAGACTTTAGACATAAGCAGTTGAAATATAACACTTAGAAGCCAGGAACAAAAATTGTGTTTCATAGTGTAATCCATGTCACATGACATACAAAGCACCAATCAAATGACAAGGATCCACACAGTCATTATATAAAACTGAACGGCAACGACCGAGGCAGACAAGGTCCATCCCCAGGTAAAAATAATCATCTATCTGCCACAGCCAGGTAAAACGTGGGTGTCCCCTTGGCCTTCACCAGCCACTGGGGTCATCAATACTCAGACATTGGATCATGCACAGAGATGCAAAATGTCGACGTTCTGAGCGTCAGCCACCTACAGTCAAGGTAAGTAATAATAGCCACTGCAATGGAACAGTTTTTAAAGCAACAGCGAGTAGGATTTAGGGGTGTTTGTTAGCAGAAATGAAATACAGCATTTATAACCTAATTGACCCTAATTTTTTTATGTTGATTAATTTATTATGAGCTGTGCATAACATCAAACAAGTGAGATATTTATTTGTCCATTCAAATAATCACCTGACCGGAGATAAATGTTGTACAAATGATTATGTAGTGATGTAAATCCAGGGTTCGTCTCTCCCCGAAGTAGCCAGGAGTTAAAACAGAGGACACATGATGACTTTCAGAACAATTTGCATAATTTGTTCTTCCCAGTATTCAGTAGGAAAATATGTTACAACAAAACCTATTTTTACATTTAAACTATGACAACAAAAATAAAACCCCAGTTCCAATGAAGTTGGGACATTGTGTAAAATGTAAATAAAAACAGAATACAATAATTTGCAAATCCTCTTCAAGCAATATTCAATTGAATACACCACAAATACAAAATATTTAATGTTCAAACTGATAAACTTTATTGTTTTTGCGCAAATATTTGCTCATTTTGAAATGGATGCCTGCAACACATTTCAAAAAAGTTGGGACAGTGGTATGTTTACCACTGTGTTACATCACCTTTCCTTCTGACAACACTCAATAAGCTTTTTGGAATTGAGGACACTAATTGTTGAAGCTTTGTAGGTGGAATTCTTTCCCATTCTTGCTTGATGTACGACTTCAGTTGTTCAACAGTCTGGGGTCTCTCGTCGTATTTTGCGCTTCATAACGCGTCACGCATTTTCAATGGGTGACAGGTCTGGACTGCAGGCAGGCCAGTCTAGTACCTGCACTCTTTTACTACGAAGCCACACTGTTGTAACACGTGCAGAATGTGGCTTGGCATTGTCTTGCTGAAATAAACAGGGACGCCCCTGAAAAAGACATTGCTTGGATAGCAGCATGTTTTGCTTCAAAACCTGGATGTACCTTTCAGTATTGAGTTGCCCATGCCATGGGCACTAACACACCCCCATACCATCACAGATGCTGGCTTTTGAACTTTGCGCTGGTAACAGTCTGGATGGTCTTTTTCCTCTTTTGTCCAGAGGACACAATGTACATGATTTCCAAAAACAATTTGAAATGTGGACTCTGTTGTGAAAGTGTAGGTACACGGACCCACAACAGGGGGCGTAATGAACGGACAATGGAGCAAGGTGAATAACAAGGTTTACTATTGTGAAACGAGCACAATGAATACAACAATCAACAATTTGGGGTCGAATCCGCTGGTGTCGTGTGGGTAGGCTCGAAGGTAGGAGACGTCCGTCTCAGTCGAACCGGAACCACCCAGATCTCCTCTGCCACCGAACCCTGGAAATACTGGAACCGCCAAGTCTCGAAGTCCCAGGTGGCCACTGCCTCCGCTCGTCGGATCCGGTACTGCTGGCGGGAGAGAGCAACAACACAGGCGTGGATGCGACAGCACCCAGTAACGGAGAGGGGAGAAGCCGCCTCCACCTCTAGTCACAATATGGCAGGCAGGTGAGTACTTATCCAAGCAATTACAGTAATCAGCTGTCCTGAAAAGGTTTAACAAGTCTTTTAGCTAGTTAGTCAGAATATAAATGCAGAGAACGTTACCTCAGTCTAAAGGCGATATCTCGGCACTGAGGTGGAGACGCCGTCCTCCTGATATACCTCTGTGCTGAGTGGAACAGCTGTGTCCAGTGATGGGTGACAGCTGTCACCCAGGCTGCTCCCATAAGGCGGCAGCGCCCTCTGGTGCCTGGAGCCCGCACTCCAGGCAGGGTGCCCTCTGGTGGTGGTGGGCCAGCAGTACCTCCTCTTCAGCGGCCCACACAACAGACTCGTCAGACCACAGCACACTTTTTCACTTTGCGTCTGTCCATTTCAAATGATCTTGGGCCCAGAGAAGGCGGCGGTGTTTCTGGATGTTGTTGATGTATAGCTTTTGCTTTGCATGGTAGAGTTTTAACTTGCACTTGTAGATGTAGCGACAAACTGTGTTAACTGACAGTGGTTTTCTGAAGTGTTCCTGAGCCCACGCAGTAAGATCCTTTACACAATGATGTTGGTTTTTAATGCAGTGCTGCCTGAGAGATCAAAGGTCACGGGCATTCAATGTTGGTTTTTGGCCTTGCCGCTTACGTGTAGAAAGTTCTCCAGATTTTCTGAGTCTTCTGATTATATTATGGACTGTAGATGATGGAATCCCTAAATTCCTTGCAATTGAACATTGAGAAACATTGTTCTTAAACTGTTGGACTATTTTTCATGCAGTTGTTCACAAAGTGGTGATCCTCGCCCCATCTTTGCTTGTGAACGGCTGAGCCTTTTGGGGATGCTCCTTTTATATAATGACACTCACAATTAGTGTCCTCAGTTCCCAAACTCTTATTGAGTGTTGTTAGAAGGAAAGGTGATGTAACACAGTGGTAAACATACCACTGTCCCAGCTTTTTTGAAACGTGTTGCAGGCATCCATTTCAAAATGAGCAAATATTTGCACAAAAACAATAAAGTTAACAGTTTGGCTCTCACTGCGGTATTGTATCACTTCCTGTTCCGGAGCACAGCGGTGTTTTTCTGTATCTGTTAGCTGTTTAATCTGCGCAGTTAGATTGATCTAGTTATCTAGATTACGATTTGTTTCCCAGTGTAATCTTTACGTGCCTTAACTAAAGCACTCCTTCTGCTGAATCACCTCTAAATTATTTACACATTATTCACTTTGCGTGTTTTTAGGAATCTGCTAGGTTAGCGTAGCTACTAGCTCTTAGCCGATTTAGCATGGCGGCTTCTCCTGTCTCCCGCACTTTTCTGCTCTGGGTGTGAAATGTTTAGTTATTCCTCGGCCTCCTTTAGTAGTAACGGTACTTGTAATAAGTGTAGCTTATTCGTAGCTTTGGAGGCCAGGCTGGGCGAATTGGAGACTCGGCTCCGCACCGTGGAAAATTCTACAGCTAGCCAGGCCCCTGTAGTCGGTGCGGACCAAGGTAGCTTAGCCGCCGTTAGTTCCCCCCTGGCAGATCCCGAGCAGGCCGACTGGGTGACTGTGAGGAGGAAGCGTAGCCCTAAACAGAAGCCCCGTGTACACCGCCAACCCGTTCACATTTCTAACCGTTTTTCCCCACTCGGCGACACACCCGCCGAGGATCAAACTCTGGTTATTGGCGACTCTGTTTTGAGAAATGTGAAGTTAGCGACACCAGCAACCATAGTCAGTTGTCTTCCGGGGGCCAGAGCAGGCGACATTGAAGGAAATTTGAAACTGCTGGCTAAGGCTAAGCGTAAATTTGGTAAGATTGTAATTCACGTCGGCAGTAATGACACCCGGTTACGCCAATCGGAGGTCACTAAAATTAACATTAAATCGGTGTGTAACTTTGCAAAAACAATGTCGGACTCTGTAGTTTTCTCTGGGCCCCTCCCCAATCGGACCGGGAGTGACATGTTTAGCCGCATGTTCTCCTTGAATTGCTGGCTGTCTGAGTGGTGTCCAAAAAATGAGGTGGGCTTCATAGATAATTGGCAAAGCTTCTGGGGAAAACCTGGTCTTGTTAGGAGAGACGGCATCCATCCCACTTTGGATGGAGCAGCTCTCATTTCTAGAAATCTGGCCAATTTTCTTAAATCCTCCAAACCGTGACTATCCAGGGTTGGGACCAGGAAGCAGAGTTGTAGTCTTACACACCTCTCTGCAGCTTCTCTCCCCCTGCCATCCCCTCATTACCCCATCCCCGTAGAGACGGTGCCTGCTCCCAGACTACCAATAACCAGCAAAAATCTATTTAAGCATAAAAATTCAAAAAGAAAAAATAATATAGCACCTTCAACTGCACCACAGTCTAAAACAGTTAAATGTGGTCTGTTAAACATTAGGTCTCTCTCTTCTAAGTCCCTGTTAGTAAATGATATAATAATTGATCAACATATTGATTTATTCTGCCTTACAGAAACCTGGTTACAGCAGGATGAATATGTTAGTTTAAATGAGTCAACACCCCCGAGTCACACTAACTGTCAGAATGCTCGTAGCACGGGCCGGGGCGGAGGATTAGCAGCAATCTTCCATTCCAGCTTATTAATTAATCAAAAACCCAGACAGAGCTTTAATTCATTTGAAAGCTTGTCTCTTAGTCTTGTCCATCCAAATTGGAAGTCCCAAAAACCAGTTTTATTTGTTATTATCTATCGTCCACCTGGTCGTTATTGTGAGTTTCTCTGTGAATTTTCAGACCTTTTGTCTGACTTAGTGCTTAGCTCAGATAAGATAATTATAGTGGGCGATTTTAACATCCACACAGATGCTGAGAATGACAGCCTCAACACTGCATTTAATCTATTATTAGACTCTATTGGCTTTGCTCAAAAAGTAAATGAGTCCACCCACCACTTTAATCATATCTTAGATCTTGTTCTGACTTATGGTATGGAAATAGAAGACTTAACAGTATTCCCTGAAAACTCCCTTCTGTCTGATCATTTCTTAATAACATTTACATTTACTCTGATGGACTACCCAGCAGTGGGGAATAAGTTTCATTACACTAGAAGTCTTTCAGAAAGCGCTGTAACTAGGTTTAAGGATATGATTCCTTCTTTATGTTCTCTAATGCCATATACCAACACAATGCAGAGTAGCTACCTAAACTCTGTAAGGGAGATAGAGTATCTCGTCAATAGTTTTACATCCTCATTGAAGACAACTTTGGATGCTGTAGCTCCTCTGAAAAAGAGAGCTTTAAATCAGAAGTGTCTGACTCCGTGGTATAACTCACAAACTCGTAGCTTAAAGCAGATAACCCGTAAGTTGGAGAGGAAATGGCGTCTCACTAATTTAGAAGATCTTCACTTAGCCTGGA
The DNA here is from genome assembly GCF_902500255.1 of Thalassophryne amazonica. NCBI lineage: Eukaryota > Metazoa > Chordata > Actinopteri > Batrachoidiformes > Batrachoididae > Thalassophryne > Thalassophryne amazonica. Next base: position 7,781 of record NW_022986553.1, read on the forward strand.
AAAAGAGTCTGTTGCTCTATAAAAAAGCCCTCCGTAAAGCTAGGACATCTTTCTACTCATCACTAATTGAAGAAAATAAGAACAACCCCAGGTTTCTTTTCAGCACTGTAGCCAGGCTGACAAAGAGTCAGAGCTCTATTGAGCTGAGTATTCCATTAACTTTAACTAGTAATGACTTCATGACTTTCTTTGCTAACAAAATTTTAACTATTAGAGAAAAAATTACTCATAACCATCCCAAAGACGTATCGTTATCTTTGGCTGCTTTCAGTGATGCCGGTATTTGGTTAGACTCTTTCTCTCCGATTGTTCTGTCTGAGTTATTTTCATTAGTTACTTCATCCAAACCATCAACATGTTTATTAGACCCCATTCCTACCAGGCTGCTCAAGGAAGCCCTACCATTATTTAATGCTTCGATCTTAAATATGATCAATCTGTCTTTGTTAGTTGGCTATGTACCACAGGCTTTTAAGGTGGCAGTAATTAAACCATTACTTAAAAAGCCATCACTTGACCCAGCTATCTTAGCTAATTATAGGCCAATCTCCAACCTTCCTTTTCTCTCAAAAATTCTTGAAAGGGTAGTTGTAAAACAGCTAACTGATCATCTGCAGAGGAATGGTCTATTTGAAGAGTTTCAGTCAGGTTTTAGAATTCATCATAGTACAGAAACAGCATTAGTGAAGGTTACAAATGATCTTCTTATGGCCTCGGACAGTGGACTCATCTCTGTGCTTGTTCTGTTAGACCTCAGTGCCGCTTTTGATACTGTTGACCATAAAATTTTATTACAGAGATTAGAGCATGCCATAGGTATTAAAGGCACTGTGCTGCGGTGGTTTGAATCATATTTGTCTAATAGATTACAATTTGTTCATGTAAATGGGGAATCTTCTTCACAGACTAAGGTTAATTATGGAGTTCCACAAGGTTCTGTGCTAGGACCAATTTTATTCACTTTATACATGCTTCCCTTAGGCAGTATTATTAGACGGTATTGCTTAAATTTTCATTGTTACGCAGATGATACCCAGCTTTATCTATCCATGAAGCCAGAGGACACACACCAATTAGCTAAACTGCAGGATTGTCTTACAGACATAAAGACATGGATGACCTCTAATTTCCTGCTTTTAAACTCAGATAAAACTGAAGTTATTGTACTTGGCCCCACAAATCTTAGAAACATGGTGTCTAACCAGATCCTTACTCTGGATGGCATTACCCTGACCTCTAGTAATACTGTGAGAAATCTTGGAGTCATTTTTGATCAGGATATGTCATTCAAAGCGCATATTAAACAAATATGTAGGACTGCTTTTTTGCATTTACGCAATATCTCTAAAATCAGAAAGGTCTTGTCTCAGAGTGATGCTGAAAAACTAATTCATGCATTTATTTCCTCTAGGCTGGATTATTGTAATTCATTATTATCAGGTTGTCCTAAAAGTTCCCTAAAAAGCCTTCAGTTAATTCAAAATGCTGCAGCTAGAGTACTGACGGGGACTAGAAGGAGAGAGCATATCTCACCCATATTGGCCTCTCTTCATTGGCTTCCTGTTAATTCTAGAATAGAATTTAAAATTCTTCTTCTTACTTATAAGGTTTTGAATAATCAGGTCCCATCTTATCTTAGGGACCTCGTAGTACCATATCACCCCAATAGAGCGCTTCGCTCTCAGACTGCAGGCTTACTTGTAGTTCCTAGGGTTTGTAAGAGTAGAATGGGAGGCAGAGCCTTCAGCTTTCAGGCTCCTCTCCTGTGGAACCAGCTCCCAATTCAGATCAGGGAGACAGACACCCTCTCTACTTTTAAGATTAGGCCTAAAACTTTCCTTTTTGCTAAAGCTTATAGTTAGGGCTGGATCAGGTGACCCTAAACCATCCCTTAGTTATGCTGCTATAGACGTAGACTGCTGGGGGGTTCCCATGATGCACTGTTTCTTTCTCCTTTTGCTCTGTATGCACCACTCTGCATTTAATCATTAGTGATCGATCTCTGCTCCCCTCCACAGCATGTCTTTTTCCTGGTTCTCTCCCTCAGCCCCAACCAGTCCCAGCAGAAGACTGCCCCTCCCTGAGCCTGGTTCTGCTGGAGGTTTCTTCCTGTTAAAAGGGAGTTTTTCCTTCCCACTGTAGCCAAGTGCTTGCTCACAGGGGGTCGTTTTGACCGTTGGGGTTTTACATAATTATTGTATGGCCTTGCCTTACAATATAAAGCGCCTTGGGGCAACTGTTTGTTGTGATTTGGCGCTATATAAAAAAATTGATTGATTGATTAAATATCTTGTCTTTGTGGTGTATTTAATTGAATATACGTTGAAGAGGATTTGCAAATCATTGTATTCTGTTTTTATTTACATTTTACACAACGTCCCAACTTCAATGGAATTGGGGTTGTACAAATTAAAGAAAGGACTAACATTACCGACAGGTGGTGCAACTGTCAACATTGGAGAAGCTGATGTTGACTTTCTTATCTGTAGATGTCAGACAAGCAGACTGCAGTCTAAAGTTATTGCTACAGCTCTGCACCTGAATGGCTTTTTGTTTTACTGAGTCTGTGTCTTTGTTTGTGTTTGTCTAGGTTCACTGGAAATCACGTGGCAGGAGGTCATTGTCGGTGTTGAATGTGGGCTCCTCATGTTCCCAATTAACATCCTCATCATCACCATTTTCCGAAGCATCAAACCTCGCCTTGTATCAAAAGCTGAGCGGGACAATCCTGAGAAGACATGGGACACCCATGCAGTTAGCGTATCACCCATTCTAAAGGTGTGCTTTCCAACCTCTGTCAGATGCTTTGTGCACAAAGGCACATGTGCACTTTTCAAAATTAATTGTACCAACAAGTTCTTTCGTCATAGAATTTGGCTTCAGTTTAAGTTGCACTCAAATCACCCTAGTACACAATGTTAGTATGTCTGTGTAGCTTGGTAAGGTTAGACCTTACTTGTGTGAAGTGCCTTGAGGCACGTTTATTGTGATTTAACGCTATATAAATGAAAATAAATTTAAATAACTTGGACACCTACATGTACGCATGTACGTACCTTTTTCTGAGTTTTCATTGTGTTTTCACCTTCCCGTGCATTTGCTCAGGTTATCTACATGCAGCATTCATTTTATATATATATTTATATATATCCTAGGAAGTAGAGGAACTGATTTCTTTGGTGAGCATGAGTCCAAAGAACAACATACCAGTGGTTCACAGGGTGGAGAGCACTGCCGACCTCTGGATTGCCATGCACACTCTGCACGGACTCATCCAGCTTATGCAAGGTAGCTCTTAAGTTATGTCTGTGCCCATGCAAAATGCAGCTTTTATTTTATTTAAATGCAGCCTACAAGGTGAGCCCTACAAGGTGCTGTAGTCGGTGGAGCAGGATAGCATGATCCAACGTGTCGAAGGCTGCTGACAGGTCAAGCAGAATGAGGACAGAAGAAAACCCATGGTCAGAAGCGACCAGCGGGTCATTTGTGACCCCGACCAGTGCTGTCTCTGTACTATGAGCTCTACGGAAACCGATTGGATTTTTTCCAGAATACTGTTTTCATTTGACCTTTGACCAGGTTTTTGTTGGTCTGTGTCGCAATCACTTTCTGCTGACTCATATCAAAGCACCAACACTGTGCCTGACCTCACAGGTGCACAGATGAGCCACTTGTGCTGTGCACCCGCACATATGGGGCCCAATGTGTTCAAATTTGTTACCTTTGAATTCTTAAAAAAAAAAAATACAAACAAAAAAACGGTAATGATGGTAATTGGAGCTCCTTGGTAGATACCAGTGTGAATCTTTCATGAAATCAATGGATAGTGGTTGGATCCATTATAGTACAACCCCTGGCAAAAATTATGGAATCACCGGCCTCGGAGGATGTTCATTCAGTTGTTTAATTTTGTAGAAAAAAAGCAGATCACAGACATGACGCAAAACTAAAGTCATTTCAAATGGCAACTTTCTGGCTTTAAAAAACACTATAAGAAATCAGGAAAAAAAAATTGTGGCAGTCAGTAACGGTTACTTTTTTAGACCAAGCAGAGGGAAAAAAATATGGAATCACTCAATTCTGAGGAAAAAATTATGGAATCATGAAAAACAAAAGAACGCTCCAACACATCACTAGTATTTTGTTGCACCACCTCTGGCTTTTATAACAGCTTTCAGTCTCTGAGGCATTGACTTAATGAGTGACAAACAGTACTCTTCATCAATCTGGCTCCAACATTCTCTGATTGCTGTTGCCAGATCAGCTTTGCAGGTTGGAGCCTTGTCATGGACCATTTTCTTCAACTTCCACCAAAGATTTTCAATTGGATTAAGATCCGGACTATTTGCAGGCCATGACATTGACCCTATGTGTCTTTTTGCAAGGAATGTTTTCACAGTTTTTGCTCTATGGCAAGATGCATTATCGTCTTGAAAAATAATTTCATTATCCTCAAACATCCTTTCAATTGATGGGATAAGAAAAGTGTCCAAAATATCAACGTAAACTTGTGCATTTATTGATGATGTAATGACAGCCATCTCCCCAGTGCCTTTACCTGACATGCAGCCCCATATCATCAATGACTGTGGAAATTTACATGTTCTCTTCAGGCAGTCATCTTTATAAATCTCATTGGAACGGCACCAAACAAAAGTTCCAGCATCATCACCTTGCCCAATGCAGATTCAAGATTCATCACTGAATATGACTTTCATCCAGTCACCCACAGTCCACGATTAGTTTTGGGGATGAAAATTTACAGGGTGATTCCATAATTTATTCCTCAGAATTGAGTGAGTCCATATTTTTTTCCTCTGCTTGGTCTAAAAAAGTAACTGTTACTGACTGCCACAATTATTTTTCCTGATTTCTTATAGTGTTTCTTAAAGCCAGAAAGTTGCCATTTGAAATGACTTTAGTTTTGTGTCATGTCTGTGATCTGCTTTTTTTCTACAAAATTAAACAACTGAATGAACATCCTCCAAGGCCAGTGATTACATAATTATTGCCAGGGGTTGTAAAAATGATAAACCTGGTGTGAGTTTTGATCCCCACTTGTAAATTTAGTCTCCATATCACAGAAGTTCCAAAAAGAAAAAAAAAACACCTTATTTCCTCTTGCAGAATATTACATGAATTCAGTTTATGTTCTCCATGTCATATGTGGAGGTGCTGGTTCTTGCTTTCTGGGTTTGAATATGACCTGGTCCTTTCTGTGTGAAGTGTGAAGTTTGTATGTTGTCCCTGTGTTTGTGTGGGTTCCTTCCGGATGCTCTGGCTTCCTACCATTTCCAAAGACATGCAGGTTGGGTGAAGTGGTGACTCTAAACTACACTATGAACATGAATGTGAATGAATGAGTGTCTCTGTCTAAATTTGTCGGCCCTGTGATAGACTGGCCGCCTGTCCAAAGTGCCCCCACCCCCCCATGACCCTTAACATAAGGAGGTGGGTTCAGGAAATGGATGACTATAAGATTATTGCTGATTTGAATTTCTCTGATTTTGTTTTATTACTATGTAAAATATTGTTATTTTTAACAGCTTGTACTTTCCTATAATATTGTTTATTAATTTATGTTGTAGTGTTTGGTGGAAAGTGCCATTCAAAAAATTATTATAACCTTCAAAGTCTTGAGTTAACACACTGACATATAGACGTGTGATGCCTGCTGGTCTGTATGTGTTCCTATCACAGGGGAGAGTGAGAGCACCCCCCACTTGGTGTACTGCAGCAAGTTCCTGCTCTGCAACCTCTGTCATTTGTTGCTGTCACTGAGGAACGTGGATGCCAAGACCTTTGAGAGTCCAGGGGATTACCAGAGGGCCATCGACATGACTAACATGCTTGTTCGCAAAGCTGAGATGGTGTACAGCAGCCACAAGACCTACTGGTCAGCACGCACGTGCACACACACACACACACACACACACATACACACTGCTAGTGGCTTCAGTTCATTATAACTTCTCACAATGTGCATTCACCCACTGCTTTTTTGCACTTATCCACTCTTTTCCTCTTGTCGTTGCTCTGACGCAGCCCTCCACCTGTGAAGGATAAGAAGAAGAAGCAGTCAGCAGGCTGCTGGCTGCCATGGTGGTGTGTGTTCCTGGGCTGGTTCCTGTTATGGTCCATCAGTGGTGTGTCCACTTATTTTACTCTGCTGTATGGCTTTCAGTACGGCAAAGAGAAGTCCATCAAATGGGTCATTTCTCTGGGTCTCTCCCTCTTCCAGAGTATCTTTATACTCCAGCCTCTGAAGGTAGGCAAAGGCACATTGTGGGCAGCTAAAGGGGAAATTCAACATTTCTCAACCTAGTCTCTATTTTTGCCATTTTTGAGTTCATCTTTTCACTCAAGACAAAAATTTAAGTAATTGGCATATTATTGATTTAGAATGCCCATCACACAGGGGTGCTGAAAAGGGGAGAATAAGGAGAAGGATTCTAGGGGCCCATGACTGACAAGGGCCCAGAGATGCCCCTAATACAATTACAATACTGACAAAATAATATGGGGGTGGCGGGGAAGTGGTCCAGTAAGATTTCTTTTCATGGGGCCCAAAATCACATATAATAATAGGTCATTTTAAAAACTATTGGAACAATCATCTTCCCCAACATTTTGCCTGGAGGCCTATTTCGCCAACAAATCATACCATTTGGAGCGTAATTGGGAAGATGACTTGTATGCAAAGCAACCAAAATAAATGAAAGTTTTGAGGAATGATTGTACACAGACTGAAGTTTGTAGGATTTATTATAATTTTTATGGGTTGTGGTTTTTTTTCGGGTTACCCTGTATCTAATGAAGCAAACGTGCATGTTTACAAATGCAAGGTCCCTCTCCATGTTGCTGGACACGTATAATGACATTTTTGCCTCTTCATTGGGGACAATAAGCAGTTTAATGAGTGTTTTTAGCTTGACCAGACCAATAACATTATATAGCCAGTTAGCCTGGGAAGGTTATTGGATTCTAAATCCCTGATTTAACTCAGAAAACGCAGCTCAAGGTCAACACCTGAACTCACATAAGAGGGTTGTGAGATGAACGTGTATCCCAAATATCTTGGGTGTACAACAACAGGGTGGCAAGACACCCTCAGAGCCCATTTCTCCAGTTCCTGCACCACGTTGACCAAAGCTACAACAGAACTCAAGTCAGTTGAAGAGTTACACGTATACAATTTTTAAATAAATAAAATGTGCGATTTATTATAGATTTTTGGCATGCTGAATTCAAATATGACAATGAAATTGGCTGAATGGCTGCCACTCACAGCAGTAATACTGGATAACATTGATTGTCGTGTTACAATGACACCTGTCAATGGGTGAATCAGGCAGCAAGTTAACATTTTTTGTCCTCAAAGTTGATGTGATGGAGAGCAGGAAAAATGGGCACGCATAAAGACTTTGAGTTACTTGGAAAATGGACAAATTGTGATGGCTTGATGACTGGGCTAGAGCATCTCCAAAACTACAGCTCTTGTGTGATGTTCCTGGTCTATGGTGGTCAGTACCTGTCGAAAGTAGGAAAGCAAACCAGTAATGGGGCCATGGACGGCCAAGGTTCACTGATGCACATGGGGAGTTGGTTTTTCCTTGAATTTGTCACAAGTCTATATATTGGTTTCAAAACAGAAAAGCATGTAACACAAGGTAGTGTCATTTTCTTCTTGCAAAACTTATCTTCAGAAGATTTTTAATTGTTTATAACCCAGTATACATAACTACACAATGCAAATATACAGACTGTCTTGTCCTCCTCACCCAAAGGTGTTAGGTGTTGCTGTGTTTTTTGCCCTGCTGCTGAAGCCTGTAAGAGTCGAAGAGAATGAAGAAATCAAGCAACTGTTGGAACGTAAGATGGCACAAGAAAAAAAAAAAAAACTATGCAAAACAATTCAGTCTTTTATTGAAACAGGTCGCAAAACACGACAACTTTACAGTGAGTAAGATACACTAAGAAATACTGTGGTAGGAAATGAAGGGCACAAGACTTTGCATGTTAAGGTACCTCTGAAAATAAACCTAATCTAATTAGATTTGGTTAGATTAAATTTTATTGTGCAGAGTACAGGTACAAGGCAAGTGCAAAAAAAACAGTCCTTTGGCGTTCTGTGATCCATAACCTACTTCTCTCCAAAGCTTATCACTGCATTTGTCCTATAGGTACAAAGACGTAAAGCACTGTGAATCTTACGGCACTATCTTCTGCTTTAACAGATCAGGAAAAGAAGTGTCAAGTGTACTCGGGCATGGACACACTGTGAGGAAACCAGAAAGGCTGTCTTCATCCAACAAGCACACAGCTACAATCTGGCACCCGCGCTTTTAAGACACTGTTTTGCTCTTACAGGCTGTTTTACTTTGTGAATAGAAAAAACTGTGCAATGCTTTCTAGTCTGCTTTTTATGTATGAAGAATTTCCAGTGCTTTTATTTTCTGAAGTGGCAATACAGCATACCTACTCAGGAACATACAATGTGAAAGACTGATTCCCCAGATCATCCATCTCCATCTCACACACCTTCCTTCATCACATCCCTAATCCTCCTCTTTGGCCTCCGTCTTTTCCTCCTGCCTTGTGGTGCCATCGTCAGCATCCTTCTCCGTATATACCCTGCACTGAAAAAAGAGAATCATTGAACCAACTTAATAAATTGTTTCAATTGGTAACATCTCAATGAATTAAACTGTTTGAACTTAAGATAAACTCTAACTTACAAACTTAACTTACTAACATACAGTAGTGTTCAGAATAATAGTAGTGTGGCATTCGGTCAGTGAGTTCCTCAATTTGTGGAACAAACAGGTGTGAATCAGGTGTCCCCTATTTAAGGATGAAGCCAGCACCTGTTGAACATGCTTTTCTCTTTGAAAGCCTGAGGAAAATGGGATGTTCAAGACATTGTTCAGAAGAACAGCGTATTTTAATTAAAAAGTTGATTGGAGAGGGTAAAACTTATACGCAGGTGCAAAAAATTATAGGCTGTTCATCTACAATGATCTCCAATGCTTTAAAATGGACAAAAAAAAAAACAGAGGCGCATGGATGAAAATGGAAAACAACCATCAAAATGGATAGAAGAATAACCAGAATGGCAAAGGCTCACCCATTGATCAGCTCCAGGATGATCAAAGACAGTCTGGAGTTACCTGTAAGTGCTGTGACAGTTAGAAGACACCTGTGTGAAGCTAATTTATTTGCAAGAATCCCCCACAAAGTCCCTCTGTTAAATAAAAGACATGCAGAAGAGGTTACAATTTGTCAAAGAACACATCAACTGGCCTAAAGAGAAATGGAGGAATATTTTGTGGACTGATGAGAGCCAAACTGTTCTTTTTGGGTCCAAGGGCCGCATACAGTTTGTGAGACGACCCCCAAACTCTGAATTCAAGCCACAGTTCACAGTGAAGACAGTGAAGCGCATGGTGGTGCAAGCATCATGATATGGGCATGTTTCTCCTACTATGGTGTTGGGCCTATATATCGCATACCAGGTATCATGGATCAGTTTGGATATGTCAAATTACTTGAAGATGTCATGTTGCCTTATGCTGAAGAGGACATGCCCTTGAAATGGGTGTTTCAACAAGACAATGACCCCAAGCACACTAGTAAACGAGCAAAATCTTAGTTCCAAACCAACAAAATTAATGCCTTGCAGATGTGAAGAAATCATGAAAAACTGTGGTTATACAACTAAATACTAGTTTAGTGATTCACAGAATTGCTAAAAAAGCAGTCTGAACATAATAGTTTGGAGTTTGTAGCGTCAACAGCAGATGCTACTATTATTGTGAACACCCCCTTTTCTACTTTTTTTTTTTTTTTACTAATAGCCCAATTTCATAGCCTTAAGAGTGTGCATATCATGAATGCTTGGTCTTGTTGGATTTGTGAGAATCTACTGGTACCTTGTTTCCCATGTAACAATAAGAAATATACTCAAACCTGAATTAATCTTTTTAGTCACATAGCACTATTATTCTGAACACGACTGTAAGTTCAAACAACGTAATTCATTCAGGTGTCACGAATTGAAACAACTTTTTAAGTTGGCTCTTTTTCAGTGTGGGTCCATCCTCTGCACATGTACAGTAGTGTGCAGAATAATAGTGACTCTTGTGCTGATTCAGCACAAGAGTCACATCTTCGAATGTATTATTTTGATATAGCACCAAATCACAATAAAGCTGCCTCAAGGTGCTTGACACAAGGTCTAACCTTACCAACCCAATCTTACCAATCTTTGATATGACTAACTTGTCCACCTACTGACTGTCCCACCTCCTCCCTGAATCTCACTTGATGGCCTTCCTACAACTTCTACCAGAAGGCTAAAACCCAGGGCTCTGGCCTTGTGACCAGAGAATCCTTTTGAGGTTTACATCTGCACAGCGACACCTGCTGGCCTCCGTTACACATCTACAGTTTTGAAATATATAAAACCCTGCATCAGCAAGCACAGCTGGCAAAGTTGCAGGGACACCATTTACTTTTAATTAATGCCAAAATAAAACATATTTCACCCTTTTGAATTTTCAAATATTAATATGTGTATTAGTCAATTTCATTGGAAGTTATTTTCCGAGCTCTATCACTGGCTTTATTTTAAAAACACTTTAGCCTTTAAAGATCTGTATCAATTAATCCTTAACTGCTGTCAACATTAATAGTCATCATAGTGAGTAACAGCCAAACATTCACTGTGCAGACTTTCATAGTACCTATATTGCGACAATGGCCACATGCATTCATGTAATCGTACATATTAGACCAGATTTGTTCAATTTTTCACTTCAGCTCTGGTACCATAAATACAAACTGAGAAAGTGCGATATGACTTTTCATTGCCTACATGAAAATTCAGTAAGGTATCTTATATATTCCAATTCTAAGGTGGAACTATGCTAGTATCTAAAGGTATATCTAAAAAGGAAGAGTAAAATACGAGAGCCACTTAGGTGCCTGGTCTTGAGAACCAGGGAAGGTAGGTTGAAAAACGTGATTGAATATGTTCTCCCTTGACCAAACTGGGTTTAAGTTTGTGCTTCTGCTTTGTGAATTACATGCAGGACTAAGCATTTTTGAGCACCATTAAATATTTTTATTTAGTAAAATGTATATTGTTTGCATTTAATTATACTGAATGTAGTGCGTGTGAATTTGAATAAACGAATAAAACATTTCAGACAATCATTTAACCTGACAAAATATAAATGAAGGCTTTAAATATGCAACATCTCCAGACTAGGACGGTAATCATTGTCACACCTAAACTATGTGCAAAGGGTCAATGCAAAATTTAAGCAACGCTTTGAGTTTGTAGAAAAGACACCAAGGGCTAAAAACAGAGTACCTGATTTCTGTTCAGTACACACTGTGGACTCAAAACACTGCAGCAAAGCTCGTGTTACTCACGCTGATGTCGCAGTCACTGATTCAATCTTTCACTAAGAGTCAAACTCAGTCCTCGAGGTCACAGCTGAGGTCAGACTGGTTAATCTTGTCACATCATTTCAGGACGAACGGTCACAAATTTCTTAACTCTCTGGTTCCTAGTACTTTAAATCCAATGCCATGTCATACAGGTGCAGAGCGTCAAACATTCAGACATCACATCTCCAAACTACAGATCAGTCACGTCTTCAGGCATTAGTAATGACCTAATGATTAATAGGGAGCCTCCGTTGGTCTTTATGTAGATGTGGGACATACAGGTGAAATGTGGCTAAAGATAAGGACCATCTCTACAAAAATACAATCTGTATGAGAACACATTATGTGGATACCTTAGAACTTTTACTCTCATCACTGAGGACCCATACTGGTGACCATTAGATATGTGTCATGAAGCACAAACTGACCCTTGACATCTCTACTCCAGTTCTAAATAGTATTTTATTAAATTTTAAATTTTGTTATACAGTGGAAAAGCATAAACCTGTTTTTTTTTCTGCAACAATTCACATCTTTTCAAACTTTAGCATGAAAGAACAGTCCAACACAGAAGAACAAAGACAGTGAGCAGATCAGTTGTGTAGTGTTACGCTCTCATATTTCCCCATAAACTACTCATGAACCATGTCTGCTGCCAGCTGAAAAGCTTTCAGATGCACCATTTGCTTTCTGGAAATTGCTGAATCATCTTGCTGACGGCCGTCCTCTTTGCCATGCACACACCACATAAAAACATTTTTAGTCCAGACCCCACATCCCCCTCTGCTGACAAAACACAACTGTGGAAATTCAAACTTTAAATGCAGGTAGTGTGTTTGTTACCTGTGAAGTCTGGATAAGTAAGAAATGCATAACATAAATCTCAACACAAAATGGCAAGGCCTCTCATGAGAAATGACTCCTAAGGCAATGCAGGATTAGACGTGCACATGCTGAGAATAAGCTAATGCAGAAGTCAATATTTACATCAAATCAGGCTGTATGACGCCTGGAATGCAGTTTGTCTGTTGCTTCTTAATGCAGCAGTTCAACGGCAAAGTGCAAGTATTTGATAAAAATAACATTCGAGAGAACTAAACTGGAAATATATGTATATAAATCTGATTTGTAAAGTACTGAAGAACTCCTACATTAATAATCTGCATAAATCATCTGGCTGTCACTGTGCATGCAGTACATCACAGATTTCCATACTGCTGCTATGTTCCAGTATTTGTCCAAATCAGTTTTGACAGTCATCATGATGCTTCACATTTCTGTTCCACTGTAGCCAAATCCAGAGGTGCAACGATTAACCAAATAGATTGTAAATCACCAGCTGTTTTACTCATCGATTAACTTTAGAATCTTTTTTTTCTTTTAAATTAATCTGCAAATTCCCTGATTTCAGCTTCTTAAATGTAAGTACTTTATTGGTTGGTTTGCAATTTTCTTTGCTATGTTGGATCTGGAGAAAACAAGACTTTCAATGATGTCATTGTGGGCTTTGGGAAATGCTGACTGACATTTTCACCATTTTCTCACATTTTATGTGAAAAAAAACAAAACAAAAACAATCATTCAAGGAAATAATCATTAGATTAATCAACTGTGAAATAATTAGTTGCAGCCCTGGAAAATCTTATGGTTTCAGATCCCCAGTAATTTAAGGAGTGTTCAAAGTAGTCTTCTCTTAATTACAAAATTACATGACTGGGCCAATGCTGAAAATGCAGCTTGCCTCTCAACCAGTAATCACTGCTGCTGTCTTAGTGGAGGAGAGCAAGAGAGAGAGAGAGAGAGAAAAAACAAAAAAACAACTGTGGGTGTTGGAGGCCTGCCTTAAAAAAAAATCTCCGTCTATGTCACCCAAGAGAATGCTGACTTCATACCAAAACTGTAGCAGCCAGTTAGGCTTGTTTGACTGGTCTGAGTCAGAACTGTGACGCCCTTTCAAAGGTCACAGCAACACACTGTGCACAGCAAGCTGAAGGCAGATACAGAATACATTATTTTAACCCAAAATGCCAGGAAGAGAGGAAAAACAAAAGCAACAATAAATAAGACTAAACGCTAAATTTGGTTACATTTATAATTCATCACTGACAAATTGGGGGGGGGGGGGGGTACAGGATGTAAATAGCAGTGAAAAGTGGCTAGAATCTGTTGATTGTACATTAATTTATATGATGGTCAGTGTATAAAGATATAAAACCACATGGTACGCACCGGTACTGCCTTGTCCAAAATAAATCAGATTTCTGCTAAATAAACATAAAGTGAGCCAAACACCCTCAGTAAGCTGCTCACATTTATCTAGATGAGGTAAGAGAATGGGTATACTGAACATTTTCAGTGTAGAAAGGGGCAAAAACTATCCAAATCTAATTCTGAGCCTCATATTTCCTATTATGCATTACAGAAATGAGAACACCGGCTGTGTGTGTGTGTTTTAGACCAGAAATAGAACAATTAATTCTTCTTCTTCAGCTCCTCAAACCGGCGTGTTAAATCATCAAAATCAATGTCATCCGAGGTGGTGGTGTTCCTGCCAACGGAGGACGTGGGGAGTGTGTCAGGAACGGAGGGGAGTTCTGGGAGGGCACTGGTGTCAAACTTCTGAGATGACGGGCCAGGACCTGGAGGGCAAATAAAACATTTTGCTTTAATGTATAACACATTTCACAGCTTACCCTTAAATCTCAGCGTCCCAAACTGAAAAGTAATACAATACTGCTTATGTGGGAGTATGTCAAATGGATCTGGATTTCCATTTGAAGTTTAAAAGTTTGTTTCCTGACCTATCAAGCATGGTGGACTGTTGGTAAAACTTACCTACAGTCTGGGAAGGAAGAAATGGTTTGTCAGAAAGGTCATCAATCTGAAATTCGAAGAATCTGTGTCAGGACAGAAACTGATAGACTATAAAGAAACAAATGTACGTAAGTGCTGGTTAGTAGCTGAGGCTGCAGTGGGACAGCTACAGATGCCACTGTCTCGACAGTGCCAAACTCAGCCCAACTCCCAGACAACCCATAAATGGGTAAAGAGGTGGTGCTATGATTTTAGCAGGGTGAATGAAGCTAGATCCCTCCAAACTGGAGTTATCAAAGAAGCAATCTAAACTAACAGACAAACTTTGGTTCTGACATTTGATTAATGCATATTTTTTGTGGACTGAATGGTGGTTTTCATAACAGGTAGCATGGGTGAGCGTATAAAAAAAAAAAAAAAATATGACCGTTCTATACTGGCAATGACTATATGTCCAGTAACCACATGACCATTATTGGAGCTAATGTACCCAGCTACCAGCTAATTAGAGCTAACCTAATACTAATGGTGCTAACATGCAAAATTTCACTCAACAGAACCTCTTCAGCTCATATTTGGTCCATCAGAACAATTAACTGCACACAAAGACATATGATCATATCATTTTGTAACAAAATTCTACAAATAACAGACAAGGTTAAGTGCACAACAGCTAGCAGCCACTACTAGTGGGGCCCTGAATGATCCACTGGCGCACACACTATCATTCAAATGACCACTCCCCTAATATTCATAACTTTACAGCTTAAAATAACCTGAACTGGTGAGTTCTGAGACATTTACTGCATTTTTAAAAGACATTTTGAATGTTCCCATTTCAGCTTTACAGCAGCTTGCCCAACAAAATGGCAGCTCACAATGCATCATGTGTATAAAAAAAGGTGACTGGAAAAGGGTGTATAGGGAGTTTCATGCTTTTACAGTCAGCCTCAAGTGGCATTTCAAAGAACTGAAAGATTTGGCACTGCCATGGTGGTTTCATTTTTTCTATACTGGAGTTTGCCGTTGGGTAGTAGTAAAACAACACATGAAAACATTGCAGTAACTTGTGTTTCGGAGAAGCCAACACCTTTGTGTTCACACCAGAAACAAACCGGAGGACTTCACAAAAATACACCAGTGCACCATCTTATGCAAGTCTTTCGCCGACTATAAAAATAACTTAATCACAACTGAGGCCACAAATTTACATACACCTTAAATTAAAGCAGAAACATTTTCACCAATTCCATGTTTTGTGTTACCAAACAATACTTTTAATAAATTGGAATGTCTACATAATTTCCAAAAAGTGATTACATTTTTTTAAAAGATTTATTTCACTTTTTTAATTCATATGTCAGATTTTAAGTATGTCAAAGGGTCCAGTTTAAATACATGATGACATTTTTGTCCAATTGGTTAATTAAATTTAGAAGGGTTCAAATTAAAAACTTAAAATATTATTATTTTATACAATTTTTTGAGGACCATATGTAACATTTAATTTTAGTCACTTCTGAGATAATATTTGGTGGATGACAGCAAAACAATAATGTGGTGTAACTGTAAAAAAATTGTCACAGAGTCTCTTTAGAAACAAGAAATTCTCAATAAAAACACCCTGTCTGCTAGTTGGGCACAATCTCATACCAGAACTATTTAAATACAAGTAGTTGATTGCCATAGTTTATAATATTGTAATTATATTGGATGAAATAAAAGCTATACTAAAACACTAAGAAAATGTACCACAATGTTTGCCTCATTAAAAGTCTGAAATCTGATCAAATAAACTTTGAAATAAATCTCTCAAACACTGTTTCAAATAAAAGTAACTTTAAGGCCCTACCACACCTTGGCGATTTAGCCAGTGTATGCGGACGTATGAAGAATGCGCCCAAATATGCTGGATACGTCGAATACGTTAGTGCAGCTGTCACACCATGATGATTTAGCAAGCATATTCTAACAGCCCCATTTGGTACTGCACGGTGTGGTGCGTGTCAGAACAGTTAAATCTAGCTTGGTTTGCGTTTCCACCGCCAGCAGAACCCTTTTGTTTGGTAGGTGGGAATATTTAAACATTGATGAGAACGTCAATGAGCACACGTACGCTGCAGCGTGGCCCCGCCCCTTCACACGGAGGTCAGACAGAGTAATTTAACATTTTTTTAATTTTATTTTTGTCTTGGTGGATCATGGATTTATATTCATTGTGTGCAGAATGCTGACGTGTCTACTGATGCGTGTGGTAAATGCTGAGGTGAATGAATGAAGCGCTTTGACTCTTAAATTTTTTCAACAAGTTCCGGCATTCTCTGGTTCAGGCTGAGAAATGCAGTGAGAGCAGACAAACACAGAGGGACTTCTTTAAAAATGCTACATTTCTTCAGCCACAATGAACTAAAGTATTTTCAGATGCCACTTTCCAAAATCGGGATGCTTTATGTGGATACGTTTTCATCAGGCCGTGATGATGAATCCAGCTGAAACACCTGGTAAGATTAAGACTATATTTACGCAGTGTGTGAATGCTTCTGATATTTGAAACAGTCTGAACTGTTTGCATGACTACAGGTTTTCAGTTATTCAGCCAATCAATGGACAGCATCAATGAATGTATTTTGACTTATGAGTAACTTACAAGAAATGTGTGAAACAATAGCAAAAATTATCTACAACTTACGGCCCGTGTATGTGAGACGTATCAATCATATACTGGCATATGTCCAAATATTGGACTGGTTAAATCAATCAAGGTGTTGACAGGGGTTTTATAGAACTAGAAGACATTCTAACTCACAGAATGAACGTCTTTCATAACATGAAGTGTGTGGAGCAGGGAAACATCAAGTTTGAACAGTTCTAGTCAAGATGTATGTAAACTTAAGGCTTCAACTGTAGGTCCACAACCAGAATGTTATTCGGAACAATGAGCAAAGATATTGTTAGTCTGTGTAATTCAAAATAGTTACTTATGTCTGTGCATCTAAAGATGATTCTAAGCAGACGGTGATGAAATAGTGCAGATATGCAGAAGAAGGTGAAAGCTGAAAGTAATCTAAATGAACTGCTCTTCCCTGAGTGATGCCCTGCACTGTCCGTCTCTCCATCTGTGGGAACATGAGGGGGCATGGAGTGGAGAGGTTTGGCCACTTACAGACTCATATGTGGGGGAGAAGTGGGCAGCTGAGGAGGCTGGCCTCCTCCCATGACGGGCTGGAAGTCGCTGATGTTATTGTAGGTTCCAAAGGGGGCATTAAATGGTTCCTAGAAGACATCAAGAGTCAGGTACAAATTTCTAAGAAGTACTGACTGTCATTTATATTACATATCCACGTTTTGAGTCCACAGATCATTTTATATGTATAAAAGTAACTAACATAAGGATAAACATTAAAGACTGTCACAACAATCAGTCACAGCCTTAAGTCAGTGACCTATGTTTGGTTCACAGTAAAACAGTATCATCCACACCTCAAATGTATAAATGGCACCTAAAATACTAATTAGATTCATTGCCAAAACAATGTCACCTTTTCTGAGCTTCAGGGAGCTGCACATGTTTCAAGGTCACAGCATGATGCGGTAGGGGGCCAGTCCTTTCCTTGGCGCTTTATGCCTTCCCCAATTACTAGTCATGTACCCCTTTTACTGCTGAATGGGCAACAGGGAGGGCATCAGGTGCAATTCCCACCTGGTGCTCAAAGCAACAACTATCTGCACAAAAGGCCAGTACTGTAGCCACTGATCCATTTCATGTAACAGGAGTATAAAAACTAAAACTAAAATTAAATCCTTCCTGAGTCATGTGACCCATAGAGACTGGAACATATCTCTAACTTCTGTAGTGTGAAGGGGATGAGTCTGCCAACTCTTCCTTTATTGTCATTCCACATATATGCATACAATGAAAGTTGTCCGCTGCATTTAACCCATCCTAATTACAGTTAGACACAATCTAACCACTAGGAGCAGTGGGCAGCCACAGTCCAGCGCCTGTGGACCAGATGTAGACGCTGCCTTGTTCAGGGGCAGAGAAAGGAGCAACCTGTAAATACTAAATACTGTATGTTGTGAAAGGATCAGTTAAGCAAAAAGCAGTTAGCAAGTGATCTGTACAGCTTGAGCAAGGCTGCAAGTTCCCTCTTCCTGAAAATCCAAAAATATACACCCAAAACCATAATATTAAGTGCATCATGATAGAGTGGTGATAAACATGCATGCGTGGCCTATTACACAATGTTACTGTTTAATATCAATTTTTTTTAAATAAGGTTTCTTTATACAGTAATTATAAAATGATGACTTTTAATCACAATAAAATCAAATATTTACTCTATTCATACTCCATAAGCTACACTTTGACTGAAAACAATGTTTTCAATGCCAAATACTGTGCAAAGTTTGTTTATGTGCTTTGACCTGACCCAGCACGCATGCTCACTCACTCGAACTGGTTCATTGGGATGTGGCAAAAGTCTCAAATGTGGGTGTCTCAAAACTGGGAAAGATAAAACTACAACTAGCTGTGTGACTTGATAGGATATGTGAAACAATATGGACATATAAATCAGCGGGTTGTAAATCACATTTAGAAGGTGAACAGTAGTGTAATTAGCAGTAATAACTTACAGCTCCTTTGGGAGGTGGATAGTTGAAAGCTGTTGGCATAGGCATGGGCATGGGCATGCCCATGGGCACAGGAGGAGCACTAAAGCCGCCACCGCCGCCACCACCACCACCTCTTCCACCAAATCTCTTTTCATTGTTCACATCAATCAGGTCTGCCTCCTCCCCAAGACACACTTCAGGCTGTCCAGTGATAAACAGACAACAACATTTGTATAAATACTAAATGGCTTTATTCTGTCAAAAATAGTTCTTTAAAAACTCACCCGGACCATTGCGTCAGATTCATAAGGCACATTATAGTTCTTTGCTATCTCTATCAGGTAGCGCTCCACCAATATCTTGGGAGGGGCCTCCACACCCAATTTGAGCATCAGCTAAAACCATGAAGATTGTTTTAAAAGTATGGTTATAAAATAGTGTATTCTTAAACACAGGTAAGAGGAAGTAACAAAAATAAAAATTGTTTACCCTGTCATTGACTGTGCCAATCTGGTTTGTCTTACACAGTTTACCGTACTCCTTACTGTATTTTGCACACAGTTGGTCAGACAACCTGAAAGAAGTGTTATAAGATAAGGCTATCAAAACAGTAGAAAGTCTGATGAAGATGTACCTAAAAGTCATAAACTGTCAGCTCATTGTGAAATAACATTGGCTATACTTACAACTTTCAATTCAGACACCTCTGTCTGGAGGCGCGGGGCTGCCCAGATGAGGGTGGAAACTGCCTCTTGTAAACCTGGGTCCAGTTCCCTAAATGTGGAAACAGAAAGGGACAAGAATACTTGCAGCTAGACCACAAAACACTAATATGTATGCTTTTCACATAGTTGGGTCCAAAAGTAATTTGACGACGATTTTTATGATTTTCCCTGTGTACACCACCACCACAGAGTTAAAATGAAACAATCAATATGCGCATGAACTGTAGACTGTGAGCTTAATTCAAAGTGCTTATCAAAAATATCACATTAACCATTTAGGAATTAGTACAGTCATGCTGCCTTGTGTACACCTAACCCTGTAAGATCTCAGAAGGACTAGTACTTGTCTAGAAGACCACTTGGGAACACAAGGGACTGTGTGTGTAGAACTAGAGTGGTGTCAGAATGGGCATCTGGCATAAAACTACTTACGCATCTGACTCGTGATCATTTGTGCGTAGGCAAACAAATAAATAAAAAAAACGGGGTGGGAAAACTTCTGTAAGTTCCATTACTCACTTCATACTCTGGATGAGGCCAAATCGAGCCAGTAACAGGTCACAATAAAGCTCCAGGATCTCCATTGCCTCGACCAGGTAGTCCTCTCTGATAATGTGCTCCACGCGGATCCGTGCCCGCTCATCCTTTCCTGATGCCAGGTAATCAGCTATCTCCTTCCGTGCCTTTTGAGCAAGCTCAGCTTCATGTTAAATTAGTGAATAGGAGTAGGAAAATGTAAACACTCATTATAGTGAGGAATACACAAGAATGAAACAAAAACACCCAGGACTCCATAGTACAGAAATTAATGTGACTGTTGCTGTTCCAGGACTCACTTTTCTTTTTTCCAACAGCTTGAGACGGTTGATGACAAGCCTGAGGTTAACTTTTAGCCTGTCTGGTTTGAAGTGACTTCCCATTGGCATACCTATATGTTACCTGTGGAAGAAAATAGCAGAAAAGCACTGTCAGGACATGACACTGGTTTGTGCCACCTCTGGGTGAGTCACTTAACCTTGTGATTATGACAAGGCTCATGGGTTGACTGATTTCTCGAAAGTCTAAATTAGCTTTGTGAATAAAATGTACACCGAACTCAGTCCAATAGTTGTCTAATAACCTGTAAAATGTTAGAATACTGGGAACTTTGATGACCAATACAAGCACTGTTCCATACGCTGACGACACGGTGTGTGAAGCTATTCAAGCGGACTTTCCCACCTGGAACTGGTTCGCCTAAATGTAAGCGCTTATCTTGTGGGAAATAGCAACAACAACGGAGCAACATTAACCATTCGATCCTTTATACATTTTACATGATTGTTTATTGTTTGTTTTTACTTAGTATCAACAGAAACTCAAACCTGAGCCTCTGGTGTTAGCACTGTTAGCTAGCACTTATGTTAGCACTCTTGTTAACGGTAACGATAAATCCTGCGCCGTATGGTAGCAACACAAAAAATAAGCAAACGAAAGGAGTTTAATGAATATGTTAAATCTGAAATAACTGATACATACCCCAAATGCAAGTAGAGTATAAACAACTTATGTCTGCTGCTGCCAGTTTACTTCCGTGATGCCGTTTCGTGTGGTGATGTCACGGGTTTTTCTTTTTTTTGCCCATATAGTGGGCGGGCACTGCTTCCTGTTTTTGTTTTTTTTTTTGTTTTTTTTTTTGGGGGGGGGGGGGGGGGT
>NW_022986554.1:0-29112 GCF_902500255.1 Thalassophryne amazonica
TTGGTCCTTCAGAGCTGCCATTGTTTTTGAGGGCGACTCCACTTTGAAGCATGAATCAATGAAGCACTTCTTTGATCCGCTGGCTCGTGGTTCTTTGATTCGCTGCTCTTCAGAAGTGGCAAGTCCTCTTCTTAACCCTCTGGGGCCGATGCCGTCGTATACGACAGCTAAGACCAAGCTTTACTAAATTATAAAAAACTTTTGAATGATATGAGTTAGAAATTTACTTTGTGTTTTTTTTTTTTTGCTGAAAAGTTAACTCCGCAGACATTCGAGCCAGCCATCGGCCATCTTTGTACTCCTCATAGAGGCTGTGTGATGACGTGCACAATGTAAGTGTCCAATCGGAATTGTTTCACCGTCACATGGTTTACCAAAATCCAATCGTAGGGCAGATTTACCTCACCTGAAAAGCCAAAGATTGTTTTCCGGAGTGATGTGTTACTAGTTGGATAGCCGTTTGAATAGCCCCCTGGGTGCTCCAATGAGTACATACTATTAGTACATACTCAGTGTGCCCTGCGCCATTACGCACAGCGATCAGTGAAAGCAGGAGCACATGGAGAGCCTCTGATGACAATCTCACGTGCTCAAACAAAGAGTGTGTAACTATCAGGATTGCTCCACTAGTTTGCATGTGAATGTTACTGGATAACTCTGTTGCTTTCTCTGCGTAAAGCACTGTTTACCATATCAGTGGACAACAAAACGCAGAGACCATTTTGTATATATTGTTCAGAATGTGCATTTATGTTTGTTTGAACCTTTTTGTTGCACAGTCTTTCACACAAGACCTCAAATTACTTTAAAAAGTCTCAAAACAGTTGTTTATTGTAGTTTGCTGTGTGTTTTGAATAAATGTGTGTGGAAAATTATTTTTCGCTTTATTTTTTCTTTGCCTATTTTTGATTGTAAACCTTTATTACACTTATAAAATACAACAAAAACATATATATTCTGAAAGCACAGGTTGTCCTGAAAAGAAAGAGACATAAAACCTGATTGTGGGATGCAGGGAGAGCTGTTGACAGCAATAATAAAACATTTATGCCAGGTGAGTGAACTGTCCAAAAAATGCCCTCGGACCCCAGAGGGTTAACCCCTGTCAGATAACAGATAAATGGTGCCTCCTGCATGCGCAGAGGGCACTTGGACCAGCTCTCCGTCACAAGGGTCTGACCCTCGAACCCCCACGGGTATTACCCAGCTGGACTGCTCAAAGGCTGTTTAAGCTGGTGGCAAGGAGATTCATCTAGCCGCTCACTGCCTCCATCCAGACGTCCACCGCACTGAAGCTGGACTCGCACCCTCTTTGAATAGCCTCCACTGGAACCAGGATACAAGCCGGCCATGCCCGTTAACGGCAGCTCTCACTGTAATGGATCAGGGCTGTTGGAAAGATGCTCGAATTATATTTAGCGGTCCATACAACAGACCTCAGGGATGTTATTTTTGTTAAACCAGACCAACCTATAAGAGCTGTTTGATGTTATACACCCAAGTCACTTAATTTTTACACCTTAAGGAGATTCAATAATCCAATGTCCAGAACCAGCCCTTTAACTACAGTTTAGGAATTTATTTCAGATTATGCAAATGCAGGCAACATAGTTAACTTGGATTATAGTTCTGATAACACAAAATTGATTAGAATATGATTAAAAATATGATTGGCAGAAATCATTTGATTCAATAACTCTAAAACTGATCACTCACTTTAATTGGGACAGGTCTGTTTTTCTGAAAGTCCTTTGGAGGTGAGAGTATGAGGATTTGAGATCACGCTCCCTGGCCAGGGGATCTTGATCTTGAGTATGACTTCCTCTTCAGTTGACAACAGCCAACCTAAATCCAACATCCGTATGCCGAATGTTAATCCATCTTCAGCCAGTAACAGCCGGTCAGAACCACCCCCCGTATACCGAGTGTCAGTCTGTGGATCGTTGGAAGCAGAGAGAGAATTCTTAGATCAGTCCCCCACATGGGCTGTGGGCTGGTGTTTATCTTCCTCCTTCTGTCACTTCTCTCCTGGATTGCCCATGTGTTTGTGTAGAAAACTCTCTCTTTAGATGATTCTGCTCCAAACTCCTCTCACTCACAATGCATAAAGTTCCAATTGATCACCACAGGCTAGTCAACACCTGTGAGTTCCTCCGAAGCCTTTAGAGAGGTCTGGAAGAATAACGTTGTTTCCTCATTGCAAACAGTTTTTATATGACATTGTCTTTGATTGCCAGGGAGTAATGACGCTCAAAGCCCACTCTCACACCTTCCTCTCATCTATTTCAAGGAACCCTTCACTTCAACTGACAGTTGAACACAATTCCTCTTTCAACTAAAAAACAACTCACAAATTCCTTATTCTGTAACTAACAGTTAAGCACAGTTCCTCTTTTTGATCAAATCAACCTAGTTACTTCTCTGTTCTTTAGCTGACATTTAAAACACATTTCTCCTTTTTTCTCTCAACAACAACTTAGTTCTTCTTCTATCTCAAAAACAATTTGGCCTGTTTCACATTTTAATTCTTTAAACATATAAAAACATATTAAATCATTATTATTAATCATCCATAAATCACATCAAACATAATAATCATTGATCAATCACATTTCAATAATTTCACAAGTCAAACAAGTTAATCATTGATTAATCACTTATTTAATCCTTACAAACCTCTTCCAAATTAGTTCTTGTTACCCCTTTCAACAGCTTGGCTTTTGCCTCACATTTGATTCTTACACATATCAAAAATAACTCATGTAATCATCACTGTTAATCATTCATAATCACATTTCTTGTACTTGCTTTGATTAAAATACTGTTACACTCTTAATGATATAAGCACACATCATTGTTTTCACCACAACAGTCATTTCTGGAAATTCCCATTTGTAATGGAAAGTCCAGTGTGATCTTACTTGCTACTGGAAAGCACCAAACATTCTGTGGGTTAATCCAACAACATATCACCCCATGCTGAGGTGAGATTAAGAGCTGAAAGTCACCTTCTCTGACACCCCTCTCAGAGCCATTAAAATATTGTGAGTCACTTTTGTGTGGATTAAAGTCACTAACTGGGACTCTTGTCTTGTTGCAGTCAAGAAACGAGAATCGTCCTCCGTTCCGTTGGCACAGCTCCAAACACTGCACGGCTCTCTGCCGAGACAGAGTCTAGTCGAAATTAATAACTTCAAAACGAATTGCCGCTTTAAACAAAATGACACCTCTTTACAAACGCTGTAATACAGACAAACTACAATTGACTTAAACGTTTTTTCCTCCCAAAATGAGACGTCTTGCGTTCTTTATGAATTACATCCTGACGTGCAGGACAGCCTGCTGCAAGAGTTCTGCTCAGAGGTATGGAAATATCTTCATGCCAGTAATGTCTGAAAGGAAATGCTTTTGACAAAAACTACAGATTTTGTTTATTTCTATTTATGTCCAGAGATCAAGGATCCACCATGTAGAGTTTATTATGTCCAGAGTTTAAGGATCCAGTGACCAATTTCATATTTATTTCCTTTAAGACTCAGTAAAATGTTGTTCACATAGAAAACCAGTAAAGCCTACTTTTAGTACACAGAAAATTCACAAGAGGTATCGATAAGGAATCGGATTGATAAGTGGAATTGATAATGATAACGATACCCATCCCTAATTTTGGCCTTTAGATTTTTATTTCTTTTAAGTCATGATGTAGAGATTAATTTTCACTGTGAGTTTAAAGGGATAATTGTAGAAATTTTAATATAACCAGCCTGGATTTTTTTTTTTTTTTTTTTTTGATGTCCTAAAAAATTCTTAAAACTTGCAAAAGCTCAAGGGGGAAATAACTTTTTTCACAGCATTGTATGTCCCATTTTGTGTGTGCGTGCGTGTGTGTGTGCGCGCACGCGCCTGCACGTGTGAAAGTTGCAGGAAAGGTGGGATAATTTTGTGAGCTGGAATCTCTAGTTGACTAATTTCCTTTTCCACTTGGGACTGTGTGGTCTTGAACATTGTTTTTCTGGAATCTCTGTTTCGTGTTGACTCTGATTCTTCATCTCTGATTCTTCATCATGATGTGACCACAGTTGACATTGACAAATATGAAGAATGGACAGAAACCGGTGGGTCTTTTTGATGGCTCTTTGATATTTTTCCTTTTGACAGATTGTGGACGAACTGCGAGAGCAGATCCTCAAACTTCGTTTTCCACATCGCGTTCTGAATAAAGAGGCTACTCCCAAGATGAAGAGGAAGAATGTCAGCCATCCATCACCATCCAAGTCTCCATCCGCGCCTGCTGCTAAGCCGGCGCTGTCTGACAGGCCCTGTGTGGTGGTCCTCAGTAAGCCTCTGGAGAAGCTGCTCATAAGGTCATTACAGCTCATCACACTGACACACCGGCTGATGAAAGAAAAACAAAGCCCCACATAGCTCAGCCAAATTTTAACTTGACTATAATTTTCGGAGATCCAACATGTTGTGTTTGTCCGACACATTCTTTGTGTGTTCTTCACATGATCATGGTCTATAAATGAGGTGGAGATGTCACCTGAGATGTTGGGCAAACAGAACACAATTGACAGAACAGTCTATGCAGAACTTTTGGGGTTATATAGATAATGTTCATCCCATGTGATCATTTGTTTTCATTTTTTACTTTCTGCCCCCCAAAATTCTCTTCAGGCCTACAGCCTTGGTCCAAACACTGAGCTGAGTCCTAGTGTACCAACAAATGTGGTAACAGTTTATGTGAAAGCAGGCAACTGGAATGAGCTTTGGATCCCTACAGGTATGAAAAGATGCCGTTGGACTTCAGGACTCCTTTTATTTTCAACATGGAGAACTTTCCACTGCTTTCCAGCAGCGCTGTTCCTCTGAGCATGGCAGCAAACCGGACCGCATCATCCACGCTGGCGTCCCTGTCCCGATATTTTCTGCACCAGCGCTGGGTGTGGGCAGTACAAAGCAGCCATGGTGTTGCTGTTACCATGCAGGCCATCGCTCACATTCTGTCCATGCTTTCTGAGTGAGTTTGCACTTTTTTTCTTACAGTATGTTAAAATTTCAAACGTCAGTTTACATCAAAGCAACATTGACATACCAGACCTGTTTTACTTTGGATAAATACAACATATTCAGAAATCATGTTTGTGCAGATTCATAAAACATTTTGTGATTGAGTTTTTCTTTACATAAAGAACAGTTGTGAAAAATAAAATAAGCCACAGTCATTGTCTTCTTTTCTCGGCTGCTCACGTTAGGGGTCACCACAGCAGATCACTCACTTCCATCTCACCCTGTTCTCTGTATCTGTCACACCAACCACCTGCATGTCCTCCCTCAGCACATCCATAAACAACCTCTTTGGCCTCCCTCTTCTCCTCCTGCCTGGTGGCTCCATCCTCAGCATCCTTCTCCCTGAGCTGTGCCTCTGATATGTTCACTCCTCATCCTGCCCATTCTCATCACTTCCAAAGAGAATCACAACATCTTCAGCTCTGCCTCCTACAATGAGGCAAATAAGTATTTGACCCACTGTCAGTTTTGCAAGTTTTCCCACCTATGTTGAGGTCTGTAATTTTTATTGTAGATACATTTCAACTGTGAGTGACAGAATCTAAAAAATATCAGAAACTCACACTGTAGGATGTTTAAATGATTGATTTACATTTTATTGCATGAAATAAGTATTTGATCCAATAGAAAAACAGACCTTAATATTTGGTACAGAAACCTTTCTTTGTCATTACAGAGGTCAGATTTTTCCTGTAGTTCTTGACGAAGTTTGCACACTGCAACAGGACTTTGGTCCACTCCTCCATACAGATCTTTTCCAGATCCTTCAGGCTTGGAGTTTCAGCTTCCTCCAAAGATTTTCTATTGAGTTCAGGTCTGGAGACTGGCCAGGCCACTCCAGGACCTTGAAATGCTTCTTACGGAGCCCCTCCTTAGTTGTCCTGTCTGTGTGTTTGGGGTCATTGTCATGCTGGAAGACCCAGCCATGACCCGTCTTCTGAGGAAAGGAGGTTGTTTGCCAAAATCCCATGATACATGACCCCATCCATCCTCCCTTCAGTACGGTGCAGTTATCCTGTCCCTGTTGCGGAAAAGCACCCCAGAGTATGATGTTTCCACCCCCATGCTTTACAGTTGGGATGGTTTTCTTGGGGTTGTTCTCATCCTCTTAACATGGTAAGTGGATTTGATTCCAAAAAGCTCTATTTTGGTCTCATCTGACCACATGACCTTCTCCCATGTCTCCTCTGGATCATCCAGATGGTCACTGGTGAACTTCAAACGGGCCTGGACATGTGCTGGCTTGAGCAGGGGGACCTTGCTGCCCTGCAGGATTTTAAACCTTGACAGCATCATGTGTTACTAATGTAATCTTTGTGACTGTGGTCCCAGGTCTGTGAGAGACAGAAGTCTTGTTGGTTGGTTGGTGTTCAAATACTCATTTTATCCAGTAAAATGCAAATTATTTATTTTAAATGATCTGCGGTATTGTATCACTTCCTGTTCCGGAGCACAGCGGTGTTTTTCTGTATCTGTTAGCTGTTTAATCTGCGCAGTTAGATTGATTTAGTTATCTAGATTACGATTTGTTTCACAGTGTAATCTCCACGCGCCTTAACTAAAGCACTCCTTCTGCTGAATCACCTCTAAATTATTTACACATTATTCACTTTGCGTGTTTTTAGGAATCCGCTAGCTTAGCGTAGCTACTAGCTCTTAGCCGATTTAGCATGGCGGCTTCTCCTGTCTCTCCCGTACTTTTCTGCTCTGGGTGTGAAATGTTTAGTTATTCCTCGGCCTCCTTTAGCAGTAACGGTACTTGTAATAAGTGCAGCTTATTCGTAGCTTTGGAGGCCAGGCTGGGCGAATTGGAGACTCGGCTCCACACCGTGGAAAATTCTACAGCTAGCCAGGCCCCTGTAGTCGGTGCGGACCAAGGTAGCTTAGCCGCCGTTAGTTCCCTTCCAGCAGATCCCGGGCAGCCGGGAAAGCAGGCCGACTGGGTGACTGTGAGGAGGAAGCGTAGCCCTAAACAGAAGCCCCATGTACAGCGCCAACCCGTTCACATCTCTGACCGTTTTTCCCCACTCGACGACACACCCGCCGAGGATCAAACTCTGGTTATTGGCGACTCTGTTTTGAGAAATGTGAAGTTAACGACACCAGCAACCATAGTCAATTGTCTTCCGGGGGCCAGAGCAGGCGACATTGAAGGAAATTTGAAACTGCTGGCTAAGGCTAAGCGTAAATTTGGTAAGATTGTAATTCACGTTGGCAGTAATGACACCCGGTTACGCCAATCGGAGGTCACTAAAATTAACATTAAATCGGTGTGTAACTTTGCAAAAACAATGTCGGACTCTGTAGTTTTCTCTGGGCCCCTCCCCAATCAGACCGGGAGTGACATGTTTAGCCGCATGTTCTCCTTGAATTGCTGGCTGTCTGAGTGGTGTCCAAAAAATGAGGTGGGCTTCATTGATAATTGGCAAAGCTTCTGGGGAAAACCTGGTCTTGTTAGGAGAGACGGCATCCATCCCACTTTGGATGGAGCAGCTCTCATTTCTAGAAATCTGGCCAATTTTCTTAAATCCTCCAAACCGTGACTATCCAGGGTTGGGACCAGGAAGCAGAGTTGTAGTTTTACACACCTCTCTGCAGCTTCTCTCCCCCTGCCATCCCCTCATTACCCCATCCCCGTAGAGACGGTGCCTGCTCCCAGACTACCAATAACCAGCAAAAATCTATTTAAGCATAAAAATTCAAAAAGAAAAAATAATATAGCACCTTCAACTGCACCACAGACTAAAACAGTTAAATGTGGTCTATTAAACATTAGGTCTCTCTCTTCTAAGTCCCTGTTGGTAAATGATACAATAATTGATCAACATATTGATTATTCTGCCTTACAGAAACCTGGTTACAGCAGGATGAATATGTTAGTTTAAATGAGTCAACACCCCCGAGTCACACTAACTGTCAGAATGCTCGTAGCACGGGCCGGGGCGGAGGATTAGCAGCAATCTTCCATTCCAGCTTATTAATTAATCAAAAACCCAGACAGAGCTTTAATTCATTTGAAAGCTTGACTCTTAGTCTTGTCCATCCAAATTGGAAGTCCCAAAAACCAGTTTTATTTGTTATTATCTATCGTCCACCTGGTCGTTACTGTGAGTTTCTCTGTGAATTTTCAGACCTTTTGTCTGACTTAGTGCTTAGCTCAGATAAGATAATTATAGTGGGCGATTTTAACATCCACACAGATGCTGAGAATGACAGCCTCAACACTGCATTTAATCTATTATTAGACTCTATTGGCTTTGCTCAAAAAGTAAATGAGTCCACCCACCACTTTAATCATATCTTAGATCTTGTTCTGACTTATGGTATGGAAATAGAAGACTTAACAGTATTCCCTGAAAGCTCCCTTCTGTCTGATCATTTCTTAATAACATTTACATTTACTCTGATGGACTACCCAGCAGTGGGGAATAAGTTTCATTACACTAGAAGTCTTTCAGAAAGCGCTGTAACTAGGTTTAAGGATATGATTCCTTCTTTATGTTCTCTAATGCCATATACCAACACAGTGCAGAGTAGCTACCTAAACTCTGTGAGATAGAGTATCTCGTCAATAGTTTTACATCCTCATTGAAAACAACTTTGGATGCTGTAGCTCCTCTGAAAAAGAGAGCTTTAAATCAGAAGTGCCTGACTCCGTGGTATAACTCACAAACTCGTAGCTTAAAGCAGATAACCCGTAAGTTGGAGAGGAAATGGCGTCTCACTAATTTAGAAGATCTTCACTTAGCCTGGAAAAAGAGTCTGTTGCTCTATAAAAAAGCCCTTCGTAAAGCTAGGACATCTTTCTACTCATCACTAATTGAAGAAAATAAGAACAACCCCAGGTTTCTTTTCAGCACTGTAGCCAGGCTGACAAAGAGTCAGAGCTCTATTGAGCTGAGTATTCCATTAACTTTAACTAGTAATGACTTCATGACTTTCTTTGCTAACAAAATTTTAACTATTAGAGAAAAAATTACTCATAACCATCCCAAAGACGTATCGTTATCTTTGGCTGCTTTCAGCGATGCCAGTATTTGGTTAGACTCTTTCTCTCCGATTGTTCTGTCTGAGTTATTTTCATTAGTTGCTTCATCCAAACCATCAACATGTTTATTAGACCCCATTCCTACCAGGCTGCTCAAGGAAGCCCTACCATTATTTAATGCTTCGATCTTAAATATGATCAATCTGTCTTTGTTAGTTGGCTATGTACCGCAGGCTTTTAAGGTGGCAGTAATTAAACCATTAATTAAAAAGCCATCACTTGACCCAGCTATCTTAGCTAATTATAGGCCAATCTCCAACCTTCCTTTTCTCTCAAAAATTCTTGAAAACTGATCATCTGCAGAGGAATGGTCTATTTGAAGAGTTTCAGTCAGGTTTTAGAATTCATCATAGTACAGAAACAGCATTAGTGAAGGTTACAAATGATCTTCTTATGGCCTCGGACAGTGGACTCATCTCTGTGCTTGTTCTGTTAGACCTCAGTGCTGCTTTTGATACTGTTGACCATAAAATTTTATTACAGAGATTAGAGCATGCCATAGGTATTAAAGGCACTGCGCTGCGGTGGTTTGAATCATATTTGTCTAATAGATTACAATTTGTTCATGTAAATGGGGAATCTTCTTCACAGACTAAAGTTAATTATGGAGTTCCACAAGGTTCTGTGCTAGGACCAATTTTATTCACTTTATACATGCTTCCCTTAGGCAGTATTATTAGACGGTATTGCTTGAATTTTCATTGTTACGCAGATGATACCCAGCTTTATCTATC
Source organism: Thalassophryne amazonica (assembly GCF_902500255.1). Lineage (NCBI taxonomy): Eukaryota > Metazoa > Chordata > Actinopteri > Batrachoidiformes > Batrachoididae > Thalassophryne > Thalassophryne amazonica. Next base: position 9,853 of record NW_022986554.1, read on the forward strand.
CATGAAGCCAGAGGACACACACCAATTAGCTAAACTGCAGGATTGTCTTACAGACATAAAGACATGGATGACCTCTAATTTCCTGCTTTTAAACTCAGATAAAACTGAAGTTATTGTACTTGGCCCCACAAATCTTAGAAACATGGTGTCTAACCAGATCCTTACTCTGGATGGCATTACCCTGAGCTCTAGTAATACTGTGAGAAATCTTGGAGTCATTTTTGATCAGGATATGTCATTCAAAGCGCATATTAAACAAATATGTAGGACTGCTTTTTTGCATTTACGCAATATCTCTAAAATCAGAAAGGTCTTGTCTCAGAGTGATGCTGAAAAACTAATTCATGCATTTATTTCCTCTAGGCTGGACTATTGTAATTCATTATTATCAGGTTGTCCTAAAAGTTCCCTAAAAAGCCTTCAGTTAATTCAAAATGCTGCAGCTAGAGTACTGACGGGGACTAGAAGGAGAGAGCATATCTCACCCATATTGGCCTCTCTTCATTGGCTTCCTGTTAATTCTAGAATAGAATTTAAAATTCTTCTTCTTACTTATAAGGTTTTGAATAATCAGGTCCCATCTTATCTTAGGGACCTCGTAGTACCATATCACCCCAATAGAGTGCTTCGCTCTCAGACTGCAGGCTTACTTGTAGTTCCTAGGGTTTGTAAGAGTAGAATGGGAGGCAGAGCCTTCAGCTTTCAGGCTCCTCTCCTGTGGAACCAGCTCCCAATTCAGATCAGGGAGACAGACACCCTCTCTACTTTTAAGATTAGGCTTAAAACTTTCCTTTTTGCTAAAGCTTATAGTTAGGGCTGGATCAGGTGACCCTGAACCATCCCTTAGTTATGCTGCTATAGACTTAGACTGCTGGGGGATTCCCATGATGCACTGTTTCTTTCGCTTTTTGCTCTGTATGCACCACTCTGCATTTAATCATTAGTGATCGATCTCTGCTCCCCTCCACAGCATGTCTTTTTCCTGGTTCTCTCCCTCAGCCCCAACCAGTCCCAGCAGAAGACTGCCCCTCCCTGAGCCTGGTTCTGCTGGAGGTTTCTTCCTGTTAAAAGGGAGTTTTTCCTTCCCACTGTAGCCAAGTGCTTGCTCACAGGGGGTCGTTTTGACCGTTGGGGTTTTATATAATTATTGTATGGCCTTGCCTTACAATATAAAGCGCCTTGGGGCAACTGTTTGTTGTGATTTGGCGCTATATAAAAAAATTGATTGATTGATTGATTGATTAAAATTTATACAATGTGATTTTCTCTTTTTTTATTCTGTCTCTCACAGTTGAGGTGTACCTGCAATAAAAATTACAGACCTCTACATTCTTTGTAGGTGGGAAAACCTGCAAAATCGACAGCGGATTGAATACTTATTTGCCTCATTGTTTCTTTTTGTTCGTACCACCGTCTCTAAGCCGTATTACATAGTTGGTCTCACTACTGTCTTATAGACCTTCCCCTCATGCCTTCTTTCTCCACCTACTTCACCCTGCCTGCACTCTCTTCATCACATTTCTACCACACTCTCCATTACTTTGGACAGTTGACCCCAAGTATTTAAACTCACCTACTTTCACCACTTCTACTCCTTGTAACCGCACTATTAGCGACTGTCCCAATTCTTTTTTGTCAACTTCTTTCTCCTTATGATTTCCTGGATATCTTCCTTCCACCACTAAAGCTCTGGTCACACCGAATAATAAAGCCATGAATAATGAGCCACATATGGATTTGTCAGAAATTTCAGTGTTTATTCAAATAATGAGCACCATATATGATGTTCTTCTGAAGGAATTGCAGAAAACAGGCTCCAATGGCTTTCTCAGAGTGGAACCTGCTCTGTTTCATGTAGCCTGTCCTGACCTCGTAGCTGTCAGGTACTTGGATAATGGGTCTCTAACAGCCTCGTACTCACCACTAACATCCTCATTTGTCCACATAGTACCTTGTACACAAATCGCCCCGTGCTATCTTTGGAAAATTTTGAACTTCTTGAAATTGGCACAGCACTCATAGATGAGCCAACTAACCTGTCTCTAAGAGCCAATATTCTCTCACGTCTCTTGAATAACTTAATAGGAGCAGAAAAAAAAAAAACCACTACGTGGCTCATTATTCATTGTTCATTATTTGGTGTGACCAGGGCTTAAGTCTTTAAATTCGCTTTGAAGTCAAATTCTTGTATTTTGCATATTAACACATGGCCACCTCCAGTGTAACCCCCAGTGTATTCAGGAAAAAACAACAACAAATATGTCTACCAAAAAATTGGAATAGTAGTAGTAGTAGTAATAAATGCATACAGTTGCTGAACGACACATGCATTCTGATGATTTTACTCCTCCTGTGTTCGCACAGAGCAGACATTTAAAATATTGGTCTACTGTCTGTGCTGCTCCAGTTCCACATGGCTCCGTGTGTAAACAAAGTAGTTATCTCCTTCCGATACTTCCAAATTCTACAAGTTCCACATGATGGTCATTAAACATCCGATAGCTGTCATCACTTTTGTGTTGCTTCATTCTTTTGTTTGTCCATCCACAGTCAGTGGTCTGGTAAACATTAACGTCGTTAACATAAATGGCTGGGAGTCGATCATCTGTTCATGTCATAGCTCTCCTGTTCAAATCACAAGCACAGCTTGTCCACTGTTGTCACCCGCCGTTGTGTTCTCTCCGACTCTCTGTGGTCACACTTCTGTAAAATTGGATAAAATTGTGCAGCTTTGTCTGCGAGACTCACCAGCTCCCTGCGTAGTTTAGCTTGTTAGCTAGTAAGGAGACAACATTTCATCTCCGTGATTGCAGCAGAAACACCAAAAACACCTCATTCTAAATGTAACACTTGCTGTCTTCCTGTCTGTTTCTACACCCCAGCTGAAATGGCTCTGGAGGGAGGTCACGCAAACAATTCTGAGTGTTTCAGAACAGCAAAAGAAATCAAGCTGAAGTCCCATAATTATGGCTTGGTATCTCAGGGCACATGCCCCCAACCCCCCCCCCCCCCCAAAAAAAAAAAAAACAAAAAACAATATTGTCATAATTCTTTATTTATTTTGAGTAGTCAGCTCATTTTATATTTCATTTACCAGAGATATGCACTTTAAGTGTCTGAATGTCTTCTTAAATTAATGTCAAAGAACTGGTTTTGTGTTGTCAGAATCATTATTAAAGTGTGTAAAGCTGTTGAACATTGACAGAAAATACTGTCATATACTGAAACAAAAAACAGACACTGGGTGCAGTCACTACTGGCACCTGTTGAATTAATTTGAATTTGTTCCTTAAACAGATAACTCATCTGTGCTTCATTGTCAGTGTTCATGACCTGAATGAACCCATGAATGATGGTTTTACTGCATAACAAGGAGTTTATTTTCTTCTTCAGTTGTCTTAAAGTCAGCCCCCAAACATCTTGAAATGCTTCTTTGTCCATTTCGTACTGTTACAGTCATAAAATCGTTACGATGCTTCCAGGATATGACCCAAAGAGGAAACCCAATGAGAGAAGTCTCCCAGAGTTCGTGCAGATGGGGGGGGGGGGGGGGGGGTGTTGAGCCCGAGCACCACACGCTGGACTCTGTCAGTGTGTCTGTGCTCTGATCACCCTGTCCTGCCTTCCTGGTGGTAACTCATCAAAGTGAGGTGTCCCTGATTGTACTTTCTCCTTCGGTATATGTGACTCTTCATGGCCTCAGTGGTCCTACTGGTGGTTTACTCTGATGCTTTCATCTCACACCGCAGGTCTTTCTCATAAAGAACAGAAATTGGAAAAGCAAAAGTCAAGGACTGCTAAAATATCAAAAACTTTGTCCCATGCCCAAATATTTATAGCTTTAAATGTATTAGACACTGAAAACTGTCTGCCCTCCAAAGTGGTGTCCAATACCTGTTAGACACTAAAAACTGTCTGCCCTCCAAAGTGGTGTCCAGTACCTGTTAGACACTGAAAGCTCTCTGCCCTCCAAAGTGGTGTCCAGTACCTGTTAGACACTGAAAGCTCTCTGCCCTCCAAAGTGGTGTCCAGTACCTGTCTCATCTGTCTAAAGTACTTGAAAGTATTGTGAATTTTTTTTTTTTTTGAGGGTGGGCAGCACGGTGAAGTTGTAGGTCTGGCATTTCAGTATAAACAGTGTCCAGAAACTACAACCCCTGGCAAAAATTATGGAATCACCGGCCTCGGAGGATGTTCATTCAGTTGTTTAATATTGTAGAAAAAAAGCAAATCACAGACATGACACAAAACTAAAGTCATTTCAAATGGTAACTTTCTGGCTTTAAGAAACACTATAAGAAATCAGGAAAAAAATTGTGGCAGTCAGTAACGGTTACTTTTTTAGACCAAGCAGAGGAAAAAAATATGGACTCACTCAATTCTGAGGAAAAAATTATGGAATCATGAAAAACAAAGAACGCTCCAACACATCACTAGTATTTTGTTGCACCACCTCTGGCTTTTCTAACAGCTTGCAGTCTCTGAGGCATGGACTTAATGAGTGACAAACAGTACTCTTCATCAATCTGGCTCCAACTTTCTCTGATTGCTGTTGCCAGATCAGCTTTGCAGGTTGGAGCCTTGTCATGGACCATTTTCTTCAACTTCCACCAAAGATTTTCAATTGGATTAAGATCCGGACTATTTGCAGGCCATGACATTGACCCTATGTGTCTTTTTGCAAGGAATGTTTTCACAGTTTTTGCTCTATGGCAAGATGCATTATCATCTTGAAAAATGATTTCATCATCCCCAAACATCCTTTCAATTGATGGGATAAGAAAAATGTCCCAAATATCAGCGTTAACTTGTGCATTTATTGATGATGTAATAACAGCCATCTCCCCAGTGCCTTTACCTGACATGCAGCCCCATATCATCAATGACTGTGGAAATTTACATGTTGTCTTCAGGCAGTCATCTTTATAAATCTCATTGGAACGGCACCAAACAAAAGTTCCAGCATCATCACCTTGCCCAATGCAGATTCGAGATTCATCACTGAATATGACTTTCATCCACTCATCCACAGTCCACGACTGCTTTTCCTTAGCCCATTGTAACCTTGTTTTTTTCTGTTTAGGTGTTAATGATGGCTTTTGTTTAGCTTTTCTGTATGTAAATCCCATTTCCTTTAGGCGGTTTCTTACAGTTCGGTCACAGACATTGACTCCAGTTTCCTCCCATTCATTCCTCATTTGTTTTGTTGTGCATTTTCGATTTTTGAGACATATTGCTTTAAGTTTTCTGTCTTGACGCTTTGATGTCTTCCTTGGTCTACCAGTATGTTTGCCTTTAACAACCTTCCCATGTTGTTTGTAATTTGGTCCAGAGTTTAGACACAGCTGACTGTGAACAACCAACATCTTTTGCAACATTGCATGATGATTTACCCTCTTTTAAGAGTTTGATAATCCTCTCCTTTGTTTCAATTGACATCTCTTGTGTTAGAGCCATGATTCATGTCAGTCCACTTGGTGTAACAGCTCTCCAAGGTGTGTTCACTCCTTTTTAGATGCAGACTAACGAGCAGATCTGATTTGATGCAGGTGTTAGTTTTGGGGATGAAAATTTACAGGGTGATTCCATAATTTATTCCTCAGAATTGAGTGAGTCCATATTTTTTTCCTCTGCTTGGTCTAAAAAAGTAACCGTTACTGACTGCCACAATTATTTTTCCTGATTTCTTATAGTGTTTCTTAAAGCCAGAAAGTTACCATTTGAAATGACTTTAGTTTTGTGTCATGTCTGTGATCTGCTTTTTTTCTACAAAATTAAACAACTGAATGAACAAACTCCGAGGCCCGTGATTCCATAATTATTGCCAGGGGTTGTAGTACCAAAACAAGCGGTGCAGCTGCAGCGAATCCACATCCTTGAGTGAATGGGAGCAGCCCAAAGAAAGCCTTGTTGTTGTTGTTTTTTTTCCCTCCCTTCCTTGGGTCGTTCTTTTTTCTTAAGTGCAATGAGCGTTTCATTTTAAAAAGCTGCTCTTTTCTTTCTTTCTTCTTTCTTTAATATTTATTTCATTCATTTAAAAGAAAAACAGAAAAGCAAAAAACAAAAGCACCACAATACCAGAATGAAAAGGAGCAGAAAGAAGAACAAGTCTTATGATTTCTGCCCCTTTTAACAATACAATCTTTCAATATACAGCATCATAGTCAACATTATTTAACAGATTGCATTTCTTTAACTTGTCACATACCACTGACCCATTTCATAATTATGACCATTAATTAATAGATTACATCACTGACAGGTTATATTTAAACTTAAGACACTCCAAACATTATTAACAGTTTACTTTTTTTTTTTTTTTTGACTTTCTTGCAGCCCACTGACTTACTTCATAGTTTCATACTTACTTAATACATCTAATTTAATATGTTTTTTAAATAATTTAAGCGACCTTAATTCTTTAATTTCTTTATCTTTTTTCAAACATATTTTGAATGTTTGTTGGTAAAGTATTTTTATTAACTTGGTACATCGTTTGTAATATTTTCAAATCAACTAAATCATGAAATTTAAGTACCCTATACTTAATAAACAATGGATTAGATGAATCTCTAAAACCACTGTTACTAATCACTTTTAAAGCTCTTTTCTGCAAAATAAATAAAGGCTGTATATAGGTTGTATATGTTGATCCCCAGATTTCTACACAGTAAGTTAAATATGGGACAATCAATGAATTGTACAATGTTAATAAACCATAACTATTTAATGAATATTTTACTTTATGCAAAACAGCAATGGCTTTCGCTATTTTTCCTTTTATGTAATTTATGTGTGACTTCCATGTAAGATCTTCATCAATCATGACTCCTAAAAATTTCATTTCTTTTACCCTTTGTATATCCATTCCATCTATTTGTAATGACACATTATTTTCTTTCGCTCTATCATTAAACAATATGAAATTTGTCTTATTAATATTTAGTGACAATCTGTTTATATCAAACCAATGTTTAACTTTTTCCAACTCTGTATTTATCACTTGTGCTACTTCCTGTATATCTGATCCAGAGTAAAACAGCGTTGTATCATCAGCAAATAAAATGCTGCCAAGCACATTGGATACATTCACAAAATCATTGATATACAAAATAAACAGTTTGGGTCCAAGTACCGATCCTTGTGGTACTCCATAAATAATGTTACACAATTCTGATTTGGTATTATTTATCTGAACAAACTGTTTTCTATTTTCTAAGTAGCTTTTTACCCACTGATGTGCAACACCTCTTATTCCATATTGTTGTAACTTGTGGAGCAATCTTGAGTGGTCTATAACATCAAAAGCCTTTTTCAGGTCAATAAAAATACTTACAAAATAATCCTTATTATCTATTGTTGTTGATATTTTCTCTATTAGTTCCATTATTGCCATAGCTGTCGAATGTTTTGTTCTGAATCCATACTGAGCATTATTTAAAATATGATGTTTCTCAATAAATTTATCCAATCTTGTTACAAAAACTTTTTCCATAATTTTAGAAAACTGTGGAAGCAATGATACTGGCCTGTAATTAGAAAAATTATGTTTGTCTCCATTTTTATATAATGGGACTACCTTAGCAATTTTCATTTCATCTGGAAAAACCCCAGTTGACAGAGACAGATTACAAATATAAGTAAATGGTTCAATAACAATTTCTATTATACTTTTTACAGTCATCATGTCTAAATCTTCATGGTCAGTTGATCTTTTGCTTACACAGTTTTTTACAATATTTCTTATTTCATCTTTTTCCACATTGTCCAGGAAAATACTATTGACCGTATTTACCAATGTACATAATTTATCTTCTATTATTGGTTTATTTCCCACCAGACTTGACCCTACATTTGAAAAATAATCATTAAACCCATTTGCAACTTCTTTTATATCATATATCTCTTTATTTTCCTTAACAAAGTAATTTGGAATAGTTTCTTTCGTTCCATCACTATCAATCACACTTTTTATAATTCCCCATGTTTTGACCACTCTTGTTGTGATTGTGTAGGATTCGTCTTTCAGAGGGCTTCCATTTTGCTGCCAGTGGAGAGGGCATCGTGAACTTGGTGATTGAGCTGCCAATGAAGGTAAACAACAACTACAATAAACATTATAATAATAATAGTAATAACAGCCCCTTGGCTATTACTGGAGCCTCTGTCACAACTGATTTATTGATTTATTTATTGTATTAACAGTGTGTGCAGTATCATTGTTATTATAATTTGTTGATACTGTAGTGACGTGTTCTCAGGGTATGTCAGGGGACATGAAGAGAGAGAGTCACTCCTGTATTGTTCAGTACATCCTTTTCCCACCTCACTCCACTGCCACAAAAGACAGGTAAGGCCTGCAGGAGCCATCTTACTGTTCCACACCACACCCACTATGTTATGGTCTGAGTGGAACAGAAGGATTTTCATAGAAGAAAACTGATCGCAGCTCCAGTCTTCCATCTGTATTTGCGCAAACTGAAGCTGCAATTTCTTGTCTTCTTTTGTTGGATACTTTATGCTATTCATCTAAGTAAGTAAGTTAGTAAATTTTATTTATCTAGTACTTTTCAGACAGAGGAAGCCACAAAGTGCTGCACAAAAAGGTAGTTAAAAAAATACATCGATAAACATAAACTTATGTATATCACCTACCCAAAGCTACAGACATGAAAAATAAATACAAGCCGATAGGTGGTTAAAAAAAAATTAATAAAATAAAAGTAATTGCCATCATGACAGCAATAGTAAAAATATAATGCAATGCTAAAATACCCTCAGTCGTATGAGCATAAAACGAGGAAACAGAATGTGACCTTTTGTCCTCTTAAAATAGGTCAAGGTTAGCCATCTTTGGACTTGTCCAAGGTCTGTGATCCAAGAATGTTCCCTATGAATTGGAAGACTCTGGCAGTAATAGGACTGGACTTATGCTCATAGATGTGATTGGCAAAGGACAAAAAAGCTGCAAATTCAAACCTTTTGTTATTGATGTGAAATTTAGTTCAAATGTTTAGCCTATCTTTTAGTCCATTGTTTTTCTAGTCCTAAAAACAGTGCTAGATTTGTTGTGTGTACAAATCTATAGGTATACAGTTGCTATTTTCAATAATTATTAAGATCTTATTGTCTTGTATTCATATATATATATATATATATATATATATGATGTGTGGTGAGATTCATGACTGCTGGGGCACTGACTTCATCACAGTCAGATTTACAAACATTTGGACCCCACAGAGTAGCTTATTCACTATTTGATTGGCAGCAGTTAACAAGTTATGTTAAAAATCTCATATCAGCATTCTTTATACATACAAAGTGTAGCACACAAAAAGCACATTTAATTTAAAAAATGTTATTATAGTCTTACCTTATAAATTATGTCCATGTGCCACTCCTTCTGAACAGAAACATTGATGACTTGTTTGTGGAAATCTTCCTTATCTTCCTTCAGTTTTAAAAGTCTCTCTGTCTCAGTGGAGATCACTGCCAGGGAAGAAAGTCGTCCTTCATCAGTCCTGTTCCAACTGTATGTTTTGAGCCTTTTCTGGCTTTGAATGTGAGTGGCCGACCGCTCGTGTGTGATGAGACTTCTTTGCAAATTCTTCAGGTTAAAATATCCAATCTCAGTCCAGGCATTGTCACAAGTTGAGAAAAGGCAGAAAAGGGCAGTTTTGTTTCTGGACATCCACACAGCCAGCATTTTTGTGTGTACCACTCCGTTTGAAAAGAGCGGGTCTTCTGTTGGTCATCGTTTAATTATTACCTGCTGCTTCGATTGAAAGCCCAGTTTAGAAAATTGTTTCAGTTTGGATATATAATCCTCCATTCTGAAACTAAAGGCCAGGTGAGGGGATTAAAAATAAATGAATGGCTACTCTTGTTGCTGCAAGAAGAATCCCTGGGATCATACAACCCCTGGCAATAATTATGGAATCACCGGCCTCGGAGGATGTTCATTCAGTTGTTTAATTTTGTAGAAAAAAAGCAAATCACAGACATGACACAAAACTAAAGTCATTTCAAATGGCAACTTTCTGGCTTTAAGAAACACTATAAGAAATCAGGAAAAATAATTGTGGCAGTCAGTAACGGTTACTTTTTTAGACCAAGCAGAGGGGAAAAAAATATGGACTCACTCAATTCTGAGGAATAAATTATGGAATCACCCTGTAAATTTTCATCCCCAAAACTAACACCTGCATCAAATCAGATCTGCTCGTTAGTCTGCATCTAAAAAGGAGTGATCACACCTTGGAGAGCTGTTGCACCAAGTGGACTGACATGAATCATGGCTCCAACACGAGATATGTCAATTGAAACAAAGGAGAGGATTATCAAACTCTTAAAAGAGGGTAAATCATCACGCAATGTTGAAAAAGATGTTGGTTGTTCACAGTCAGCTGTGTCTAAACTCTGGACCAAATACAAACAACATGGGAAGGTTGTTAAAGGCAAACATACTGGTAGACCAAGGAAGACATCAAAGCGTCAAGACAGAAAACTTAAAGCAATATGTCTCAAAAATCGAAAATGCACAACAAAACAAATGAGGAACGAATGGGAGGAAACTGGAGTCAACGTCTGTGACCGAACTGTAAGAAACCGCCTAAAGGAAATGGGATTTACATACAGAAAAGCTAAACGAAAGGCATCATTAACACCTAAACAGAAAAAAACAAGGTTACAATGGGCTAAGGAAAAGCAATCGTGGACTGTGGATGACTGGATGAAAGTCATATTCAGTGATGAATCTCGAATCTGCATTGGGCAAGGTGATGATGCTGGAACTTTTGTTTGGTGCCGTTCCAATGAGATTTATAAAGATGACTGCCTGAAGAGAACATGTAAATTTCCACAGTCATTGATGATATGGGGCTGCATGTCAGGTAAAGGCACTGGGGAGATGGCTGTCATTACATCATCAATAAATACACAAGTTTACATTGATATTTTGGACACTTTTCTTATCCCATCAATTGAAAGGATGTTTGGGGATGATGAAATCATTTTTCAAGATGATAATGCATCTTGCCATAGAGCAAAAACTGTGAAAACATTCCTTGCAAAAAGACACACAGGGTCAATGTCATGGCCTGCAAATAGTCTGGATCTTAATCCAATTGAAAATCTTTGGTGGAAGTTGAAGAAAATGGTCCATGACAAGGCTCCAACCTGCAAAGCTGATCTGGCAACAGCAATCAGAGAAAGTTGGAGCCAGATTGATGAAGAGTACTGTTTGTCACTCATTAAGTCCGTGCCTCAGAGACTGCAAGCTGTTAGAAAAGCCAGAGGTGGTGCAACAAAATACTAGTGATGTGTTGGAGCGTTCTTTTGTTTTTCATGATCCCATAATTTTTTCCTCAGAATTGAGTGATTCCATATTTTTTTTCCCTCTGCTTGGTCTTAGAAAGTAACTGTTACTGACTGCCACAATTATTTTCTTGATTTCTTATAGTGTTTCTTAAAGCCAGAAAGTTGCCATTTGAAATGACTTTAGTTTTGTGTCATGTCTGTGATCTGCTTTTTTTCTACAAAATTAAACAACTGAATGAACATCCTCCGAGGCCGGTGATTCCATAATTTTTGCCAGGGGATGTAATTCCCCCTATCATGAGGCAGGAGAACTGCGTGCCTCACTTCGTGCCTTTTTGCAGCCGTTTTATGATCGTTCAGCACACAAAACACGTTACACACACATACAGTTATTGACAAAAAACACTGTACATAATGTACATACGCTAAACTATGGAATTGAAGTTCATACAGCCAAAGTGTGAAGAGAGTGAAGGTGGTGGCGCCACAGTCTGGCCTAGGCTTGGCTTCAGTCGTCTATCGGCAGGCTGGGGCTCTGGCTGGGACCGGCGGCTGCTAAGCTAAGCTAGCCTACCAGCAGCTTACCACCAGGCCTTAGCAACAGGTAAGTGATGCAGCCTGCTGAGACTGCATAAGTTTATCATGCTACCTAAAGAAAACTAGAAGAGATAAAAACTTTGTCAGAAGAACTGAGTGGTGTGGTTAAAAAACAGAATGAACTACTGGGTTTGTTGAAGGAGGCATGTGAGCTGAGAAAACTGATGCAAGAAAAATCAAATCAAATCAATTTTATTTATATAGCGCCAAATCACAACAAACAGTTGCCCCAAGGTGCTTCATATTGTAAGGCAAAAGCCATACAATAATTACAGAAAAACCCCAACGGTCAAAATGACCCCCTATGAGCAAGCACTTGGCGACAGTGGGAAGGAAAAACTCCCATTTAACAGGAAGAAACCTCCAGCAGAACCAGGCTCAGGGAGGGGCAGTCTTCTGCTGGGACTGGTTGGGGCTGAGGGAGAGAACCAGGAAAAAAAAAAGACATGCTGTGGAGGGGAGCAGAGATCAATCACTAATGATTAAATGCAGAGTGGTGCATACAGAGCAAAAAGAGAAAGAAACACTCAGTGCATCATGGGAACCCCCCAGCAGTCTAAGTCTATAGCAGCATAACTAAGGATGGTTCAGGGTCACCTGATCCAGCCCTAACTATAAGCTTTAGCAAAAAGGCAAGTTTTAAGCCTAATCTTAAAATTAGAGAGGGTGTCTGTCTCCCTGTTCCGAATTGTGAGCTGGTTCCACAGGAGAGGAGCCTGAAAGCTGAAGGCTCTGCCTCCCATTCTACTCTTACAAACCCTAGGAACTACAAGTAAGCCTGCAGTCTGAGAGCGAAGCGCTCTATTGGGGTGATATGGTACTATGAGGTCCCTAAGATAAGATGGGACCTGATTATTCAAAACCTTATAAGTAAGAAGAAGAATTTTAAATTCTATTCTGGAATGAACAAGGAGCCAATGAAGAGAAGCCAATATAGGTGAGATATGCTCTCTCCTTCTAGTCCCTGTCAGTACTCTAGCTGCAGCATTTTGAATTAACTGAAGGCTTTTCAGGGAACTTTTAGGACAACCTGATAATAATGAATTACAATAGTCCAGCCTAGAAGAAATAAATGCATGAATTAGTTTTTCAGCATCACTCTGAGACAAGACCTTTCTAATTTTAGACATATTGCGCAAATGCAAAAAAGCAGTCCTACATATTTGCTTAATATGCGCATTGAAGGACATATCCTGATCAAAAATGACTCCAAGATTTCTCACAGTGTTACTAGAGGTCAGGGTAATGCCATCCAGAGTAAGGATCTGGTTAGACACCATGTTTCTAAGATTTGTGGGGCCAAGTACAATAACTTCAGTTTTATCTGAATTTAAAAGCAGGAAATTATAGGTCATCCATATCTTTATGTCTGAAAGACAATCCTGCAGTTTAGCTAATTGGTGTGTGTCCTCTGGCTTCATGGATAGATAAAGCTGGGTATCATCTGCGTAACAATGAAAATTTAAGCAAAGCTTTCTAATAGTACTGCCTAAGGGAAGCATGTATAAAGTGAATAAAATTGTTCCTAGCACAGAACCTTGTGGAACTCCATAATTAACCTTAGTCTGTGAAGAAGATTCCCCATTTACATGAACAAATTGTAATCTATTAGATAAATATGAATCAAACCACCGCAGCGCAGTGCCTTTAATAACTATGACATGCTCTAATTTCTGTAATAAAATTTTATGGTCAACAGTATCAAAAGCAGCACTGAGGTCTAACAGAACAAGCACAGAGATGAGTCCACTGTCTGAGGCCATAAGAAGATCATTTGTAATCTTCACTAATGCTGTTTCTGTACTATGATGAATTCTGAAACCTGACTGAAACTCTTCAAATAGACCATTCCTCTGCAGATGATCAGTTCCTGTTTTACAACTACCCTTTCAAGAATTTTTGAGAGAAAAGAAAGGTTGGAGATTGGCCTATAATTAGCTAAAAGACAACAAAATTATATTTTTGGAAAAACGAGTGGACGAGTTGGAACAGTTCTCTGGAATGGATGATTGTAACAGGATTGAACACGCCAGGGTAGTAGCTAACAGCGCTGGAACTATGGGTGAAACGCAGGAAGAAACACATTCCCTGGAGCAACAGATCATCAATTTTTTTTTCGTCAAAGCGCATCCAAATTAATAACAGTGACTTTGCAGATTGTCACTCATTACCAAAGAAGGATAACAAGGCCAAACCAACCATTATCATCAAATTTGCGAACAGGAAAATTAAGGATGATTTGTTGAGGCAGTCCAGGAAATTGAGAGTAACAAATGTGTACGTTAATGAACACTTAACAAAGTAAATTGCTGATATAACAAGAGAAGCTAGAATCCTCCAGAAGCAACAGAAAATTCAGGCAACTTGGACAAGAAATTGTAAATTGATAATTAAGACCAATGGAGCACCGGACGAAGCTAAAGTTATAGTGATATGAGACCTTTTGGATTTGGAAAGATTTAAATGATGGGTATTTGTTTGGTTTAATAATGATTATGTAAGTGTTGCTAAAAGAACATGGGTAGGATTTATTGGCGGCAATGATTTCCATGGTATGCATCTTCTTCTTCTTTGTCTTTCGGCTGTTTCCGTTAGGGGTCACCACAGCAGATCAATCGCTTCCAATTCACCCTGTCCTCTGTATCTTCCTCTGTTACACCTGCATGTCCTCCCTCAGCACATCCATCAACCTCCACTTTGACCTCCCTCTTCTCCTCCTGCCTGGTGGCTCCATCCTCAGCATCCTTCTCCCTATATACCCTGGGTCCCTCCTCGGCACGTCCAAACATCTCAATCTCGCCTCTCTGACTTCGTCTCCAAACCGTCCCACCTGAGCTGTCCCTCTGATATGTTCATTCCTAATCTTGTCCATTCTCGTCATCCCAAAGAGAATCTCAACATCTTCAGCTCTGCCACCTCCAGCTCTGCCTCCTGTCTTTTTGTTAGTGCCACCGTCTCTAAACCATACAACATAACTGGTCTCACTACTGTCTTGTAAACTTTCCCCTTCACTCTTGCTGATATTCTTCAGTCACAAATCACTCCTGCCACCTTTCTCCATCCACTCCACCCTGCCTGCACTCTCTTCTTCACCTCTCTACCACACTCTCCATTACTTTGAACAGGTGACCCCAAATATTTAAACTCATCTACTTTCACCACTTCTACTCCTTGTAATTGCACTATTCCACTGGGCTCCCTCCCATTCACACACATGTACTCAGTCTTGCTTCTACTGACTTTCATTCCCCTTCTCTCCAAAGCATATCTTCACCTCTCCAGACTAGACTGAACTTACTTTCTACTCTCACTACAGATCACAATGTCATCTGCAAACGTCATTGTCCATGGGACTCCTGTCTGATCTCATCCGTCAACCTGTCCATCACTACTGCAAACAAGAAAGAACTCAGAGCTGATCCTTGGTGTAATCCCACCTCCACCTTGAATGAGTCTGTCATTCCGACTGCGCATCTCACTGCCGCCACACTATTCTTGTACATGTCCTGCACTACCCTAACATACTTCTCTGCCACTCCAGACTTCCTCATACAATACCACAGCTCTTCTCTTGGCACCCTGTCATAAGCTTTTTCTAAGTCCACAAACACACAATGTAACTCTTTCTGGCCTTCTCTGTACTTCTCCATCAGTATTCTCAGAGCAAACATTGCATCTGCAGTGCTCTTTCTCAGCATAAAACCATATTGCTGCTCACAGATCTTCACCTGTTTTCTAAGCGTAGCTTCTACTACTCTTTCCCATAACTTCATGCTGTGGCTGATCAACTTTATGGCTCTGTAGTTACTGCAGCTCTGCACATCACCCTTGTTCTTGAAAATAGGAACCAGCACACTTTTTCTCCACTCCTCAGGCATCCTCTCACTTTCCAAGATTTTATTAAACAATCTGGTTAGAAACTCTACTGCCATCTCTCCTAGACATTTCCATGCCTCCACTGGAATGTCATCTGGACCAGCTACCTTTCCACTCTTCATCCTCTTCATAGCAGCCCTCACTTCTTTCCTTCCTTACTAATTTACTCTCACCACATCATCCAGCTTTTTTTTCTCGCTCATTTTCTTTATTCATCAGCTCTTCAAAATATTCCTTCCAACTTCTCAGCACACACTCCTCGCTTGTCAGCATATTACCATGTGCATCTTTTACCACCCTAACCTGCTGCACATCCTTTCCAGCTCTCTCCCTTTGTCTGGCCAATCGGTACAAGTCCTTTCTCCTTCCTTACTATACAACTTCTTGTACAGCTCGCAATGTGCCTTTTTCTTCACTTTTGCCACTTTTCTTTTTGCCTTACGCCGCATCTCCTTGTACTCCTGTCTACTTTTCTTCATCTCTCCGACTATCCCAAAATATTTTGCCAACCTCTTTCTCCTTATGCTTTCCTGGACCTCTTCATTCCACCACCAAGTCTCCTTGTCTTCCTTCCACTGTCCAGATGTCATACCCAGTACTGCCCTAGCTGTCTCCTCACCACATCTGCAGTACTTTCCAGTTGTCCAAAATTGCTTCCCCTCCAACCAGTGCTTCTCTAAATTTCTGCTCGCTAAATTTCACACAACAGTCTTCCTCCTTCAGCTTCTACCATCTGATCCTTTGTTGAGCTCTCACTCTCTTCTTCTTCTTTACCTCTAAAGTCATCCTACAAACTACCATCAAATGCTGTCTAATGACACTCTCTCCTGCCACCACCTTACAGTCTCTGATTTCTTTTAACTTACATCTCCTATAAGAATGTAGTCCACCTGTGTGCACCTTCCTCCACTCTTATATGTTACCCTGTGCTCCTCCCTTTTCTTAAACTAGGTGTTCACCACAGCCATTTCCATCCTTTTTGCAAAATCAACTACCATCTGTCCTTCCCCATTCCTATCCTTGATACCATATCTACTCATTACTTCCTCATCACCTCTGTTCCCTTCACCAACATGCCCATTGAAGTCCGCTCCTATCACCACTCTTTCATGCTTGGGTTCACTCTCCACCACCTCATCTAACACACTCCAGAAATCTTCTTTCTCCTTCATCTCACAACCTACCTGTGGGGCATATGCACTTGTTACCACAGGTAGTACATAGAATGGACCAGAAACAGAATAAAGTTTAACAATATTTATTCTTTACATAGACAAGGAAGCCCACGGTAAGTTACACTTCATCTTGATCTGACCAATCCAAAACCATGCATTGAAAACATGGATTCACAGCAAAGCACTACAAATGTAGGTAAACCCGCAGTAACATGCTTTAAGATTCACTTTAACCCAAAAACACTGCAGGCAAATGAGGTCGAAAATGGTCAGAACCTGAATAGTGTAGCAGACGAATGGGGAATTGACAAAACAAATACACCAAAAAAAAAAAATAAATAAAATTAAGAAATTGAGTTAGTCCGTTCATATAAATGCTATGTCACTGCGAAACAGATGTCCTACTCTGAACGGACTAACTCGAACCAAAACACCAAACTTAAAAACACAAAAAGACAACAGGCAGCGGTACCAATTCAAACTGAAATAACAAAACAGAAGAGACAACATTACAATCAGTAAAACTACAACTTTAATTACACATTAAAATATTAAGCACTGCATACCTGAGTTGTTGTTCTTCCACACCCAGTCACGCATACACACAATCCTTCGCTTCCTCAACAGTAAAAGACCCTATCACACAAAATGTATTTAATCCTGAATCACACCATAAAAACACACAAGAAGTTAAAATCATATTACCAAATTGTCCCAGGCACCTTTTCCACATGTGGGCCCAGCAAAGACTCTGGCTCACCCCACTGGAAAACTGGCATCCCCGTGGCAAATGTACTACTTCCGTTTTTATAGGAAAATACTCAGGGGGGAGGGGTGACACTTAGTGGTGCTCTACGTTACACACTGATATATTCATCATCACAACTTCAATTTCCAACTTCACACTCATCACCCTGTCAGACACTCGCTGAACCTCCACCACACTTTTAACATACTCTTCCTTTAAAATAACCCCAACACCATTTCTCTTCCTGTCCTCACCATGGTACAAACAACTTGAACCCACCGCCGATGCTCCTGCTCTTACTTCCCTTCCACTTGGTCTCTTGCACACACAATATGTTCTACTTTCTTCTCTCCATCATATCAGCCAGCTCTCTCTCCCTTTACCAGTCATACTACCAACATTTCAAAGTCCCACTCTCATTTCCACCCTTCTAGTTTTCTTCTTCTCCTCTGTTGTGGAAACGTTGTCCTCCTCTTCTTCGTCGTCTTCGCCCAGCAGTAGCCCAATTCCCACTGGCACCCTGTTGGGCAACAGCACCGGTGGCAGATGTTGTTACCCAGGCCGCACCAATCCGGTATGGAAATTTGATTCTTAGTCTGCATAGTTGGATTGGCTTGTTTTACGCCGGATGCCCTTCCTGACGCAACCCTCCTCATTTATCCGGCTTGGGGACTTGCACTCAGAATGCACTGCTGCACACCCCATGTGGCTGAGTTTTCCATGTATGCATATGTTTACATTATGTTGGAGTCTGATGTTTATGTGTTTTTTTAATTTATGATGACAGCTGATCCTTTTGAATTTACTTCTGTACAAGAATTACACCTTTTCAGTACACTGAACATATTCAAGATTGAGAATACGAGATAGACCTGGACAATCATTTTTACTCTTCTGTAAATAGTAATTGCCAGTATTCTACTGCGGAACAATAAATAAGTGCACTCTATGGGATGGGAAGTTTAACTTTAACAGTAGGAGTTTGTACAGGAATTTTGGGAGTATTAAAGAGTATTTAAAACAATTCTGCCAACCTTTCAGTATAATTGCTATAACACATTGACGATTCAATTAAGAATTGGAGGGTTATGAATTTAATCATCTGAATAGATATAACAGAGAAGTGGAGTTGCATTGTATGTTGATAAAAGCTTACATACAAAATCAATGATCAGTGGTATTGGTCGTAGAAAACCTTTTGGAATGTATCACATTGAAATATGTTTTGGAATTGGTAAAATATAATTATTAGTTGTATTTATAGAGCTCCTGGCTCAAAATTGAAGAATTTCAAATTGGATTGAGAAATATTTTTCACAGATGGGTAAGACGAGTATTTGTCTGTGGAGATATAAATATTGATCTTTTAAATCTGCATCAACATAAAGTGACAGATGATTTCATACCTTGTACAGCTTAAATTTATAGCAAAATTACTAGGCCTTCAAGAATAACTTCTCAGTCAGCTACCCTTATTGATAATATCTTAGAAATGATACAGATATCAAAACAATGTGGTTCAGTGACCACTTACCAATTTTT
>NW_022986555.1:0-29004 GCF_902500255.1 Thalassophryne amazonica
CAAGACGCTTCTGCCGCATCAAAAAAGCGACGCCTCTCATTGAAAATCGTGCTTTTTAGACTGATTCAGGACACCTCTGCCACAGCTGATGCTTACGGTGTGAAAGCCCCTAAAGACTCACTAGTTATTCACACTGGTAGCATTTTTTAGCATAATACCCTAGCATTGGCCTTGTTAGTTGTGTTGGCACTGGTAGCATTTTTTGGCCCTGTTAGTTGTGTTGGCACTGGTAGCATTTTTTGGCCCTGTTAGTTGTGTTGGCACTGGTAGCATTTTTTGGCCTTGTTAGTTTTGTTGGCACCGGTAGCATTTTTTGGCCTTGTTAGTTGTGTTGGCACCGGTAGCATTTTTTGGCCTTGTTAGTTGTGTTGGCACCGGTAGCATTTTTTGGCCTTGTTAGTTGTGTTGGCACCGGTAGCATTTTTTGGCCTTGTTAGTTGTGTTGGCACCGGTAGCATTTTTTGGCCCTGTTAGTTGTGTTGGCACCGGTAGCATTTTTTGGCCCTGTTAGTTTTGTTGGCACCGGTAGCATTTTTTGGCCCTGTTACTTTTGTTGGCACTGGTGAGAGCCAACCACCTCTACTGGTGGTTGGCTCTCACTGCGGTATTGTATCACTTCCTGTTCCGGAGCACAGCGGTGTTTTTCTGTATCTGTTAGCTGTTTAATCTGCGCAGTTAGATTGATCTAGTTATCTAGATTACGATTTGTTTCCCAGTGTAATCTTTACGTGCCTTAACTAAAGCACTCCTTCTGCTGAATCAGCTCTAAATTATTTACACATTATTCACTTTGCGTGTTTTTAGGAATCCGCTAGGTTAGCATAGCTACTAGCTCTTAGCCGATTTAGCATGGCGGCTTCTCCTGTCTCTCCCGCACTTTTCTGCTCTGGGTGTGAAATGTTTAGTTATTCCTCGGCCTCCTTTAGTAGTAACGGTACTTGTAATAAGTGTAGCTTATTCGTAGCTTTGGAGGCCAGGCTGGGCGAATTGGAGACTCGGCTCCGCACCGTGGAAAATTCTACAGCTAGCCAGGCCCCTGTAGTCGGTGCAGACCAAGGTAGCTTAGCCGCCGTCAGTTCCCCCCTGGCAGATCCCGAGCAGTCGGGAAAGCAGGCCGACTGGGTGACTGTGAGGAGGAAGCGTAGCCCTAAACAGAAGCCCCGTGTACACCGCCAACCCGTTCACATTTCTAACCGTTTTTCCCCACTCGGCGACACACCCGCCGAGGATCAAACTCTGGTTATTGGCGACTCTGTTTTGAGACATGTGAAGTTAGCGACACCAGCAACCATAGTCAATTGTCTTCCGGGGGCCAGAGCAGGCGACATTGAAGGAAATTTGAAACTGCTGGCTAAGGCTAAGCGTAAATTTGGTAAGATTGTAATTCACGTCGGCAGTAATGACACCCGGTTACGCCAATCGGAGGTCACTAAAATTAACATTAAATCGGTGTGTAACTTTGCAAAAACAATGTCGGACTCTGTAGTTTTCTCTGGGCCCCTCCCCAATCGGACCGGGACTGACATGTTTAGCCGCATGTTCTCCCTGAATTGCTGGCTGTCTGAGTGGTGTCCAAAAAATGAGGTGGGCTTCATAGATAATTGGCAAAGCTTCTGGGGAAAACCTGGTCTTGTTAGGAGAGACGGCATCCATCCCACTTTGGATGGAGCAGCTCTCATTTCTAGAAATCTGGCCAATTTTCTTAAATCCTCCAAACCGTGACTATCCAGGGTTGGGACCAGGAAGCAGAGTTGTAGTCTTACACACCTCTCTGCAGCTTCTCTCCCCCTGCCATCCCCTCATTACCCCATCCCCGTAGAGACGGTGCCTGCTCCCAGACTACCAATAACCAGCAAAAATCTATTTAAGCATAAAAATTCAAAAAGAAAAAATAATATAGCACCTTCAACTGCACCACAGACTAAAACAGTTAAATGTGGTCTATTAAACATTAGGTCTCTCTCTTCTAAGTCCCTGTTGGTAAATGATATAATAATTGATCAACATATTGATTTATTCTGCCTTACAGAAACCTGGTTACAGCAGGATGAATATGTTAGTTTAAATGAGTCAACACCCCCGAGTCACACTAACTGTCAGAATGCTCGTAGCACGGGCCGGGGCGGAGGATTAGCAGCAATCTTCCATTCCAGCTTATTAATTAATCAAAAACCCAGACAGAGCTTTAATTCATTTGAAAGCTTGTCTCTTAGTCTTGTCCATCCAAATTGGAAGTCCCAAAAACCAGTTTTATTTGTTATTATCTATCGTCCACCTGGTCGTTACTGTGAGTTTCTCTGTGAATTTTCAGACCTTTTGTCTGACTTAGTGCTTAGCTCAGATAAGATAATTATAGTGGGCGATTTTAACATCCACACAGATGCTGAGAATGACAGCCTCAACACTGCATTTAATCTATTATTAGACTCTATTGGCTTTGCTCAAAAAGTAAATGAGTCCACCCACCACTTTAATCATATCTTAGATCTTGTTCTGACTTATGGTATGGAAATAGAAGACTTAACAGTATTCCCTGAAAACTCCCTTCTGTCTGATCATTTCTTAATAACATTTACATTTACTCTGATGGACTACCCAGCAGTGGGGAATAAGTTTCATTACACTAGAAGTCTTTCAGAAAGCGCTGTAACTAGGTTTAAGGATATGATTCCTTCTTTATGTTCTCTAATGCCATATACCAACACAGTGCAGAGTAGCTACCTAAACTCTGTAAGGGAGATAGAGTATCTCGTCAATAGTTTTACATCCTCATTGAAGACAACTTTGGATGCTGTAGCTCCTCTGAAAAAGAGAGCTTTAAATCAGAAGTGTCTGACTCCGTGGTATAACTCACAAACTCGTAGCTTAAAGCAGATAACCCGTAAGTTGGAGAGGAAATGGCGTCTCACTAATTTAGAAGATCTTCACTTAGCCTGGAAAAAGAGTCTGTTGCTCTATAAAAAAGCCCTCCGTAAAGCTAGGACATCTTTCTACTCATCACTAATTGAAGAAAATAAGAACAACCCCAGGTTTCTTTTCAGCACTGTAGCCAGGCTGACAAAGAGTCAGAGCTCTATTGAGCTGAATATTCCATTAACTTTAACTAGTAATGACTTCATGACTTTCTTTGCTAACAAAATTTTAACTATTAGAGAAAAAATTACTCATAACCATCCCAAAGACGTATCGTTATCTTTGGCTGCTTTCAGTGATGCCGGTATTTGGTTAGACTCTTTCTCTCCGATTGTTCTGTCTGAGTTATTTTCATTAGTTACTTCATCCAAACCATCAACATGTTTATTAGACCCCATTCCTACCAGGCTGCTCAAGGAAGCCCTACCATTATTTAATGCTTCGATCTTAAATATGATCAATCTGTCTTTGTTAGTTGGCTATGTACCACAGGCTTTTAAGGTGGCAGTAATTAAACCATTACTTAAAAAGCCATCACTTGACCCAGCTATCTTAGCTAATTATAGGCCAATCTCCAACCTTCCTTTTCTCTCAAAATTCTTGAAAGGGTAGTTGTAAAACAGCTAACTGATCATCTGCAGAGGAATGGTCTATTTGAAGAGTTTCAGTCAGGTTTTAGAATTCATCATAGTACAGAAACAGCATTAGTGAAGGTTACAAATGATCTTCTTATGGCCTCGGACAGTGGACTCATCTCTGTGCTTGTTCTGTTGGACCTCAGTGCTGCTTTTGATACTGTTGACCATAAAATTTTATTACAGAGATTAGAGCATGCCATAGGTATTAAAGGCACTGCGCTGCGGTGGTTTGAATCATATTTGTCTAATAGATTACAATTTGTTCATGTAAATGGGGAATCTTCTCCACAGACTAAGGTTAATTATGGAGTTCCACAAGGTTCTGTGCTAGGACCAATTTTATTCACTTTATACATGCTTCCCTTAGGCAGTATTATTAGACGGTATTGCTTAAATTTTCATTGTTACGCAGATGATACCCAGCTTTATCTATCCATGAAGCCAGAGGACACACACCAATTAGCTAAACTGCAGGATTGTCTTACAGACATAAAGACATGGATGACCTCTAATTTACTGCTTTTAAACTCAGATAAAACTGAAGTTATTGTACTTGGCCCCACAAATCTTAGAAACATGGTGTCTAACCAGATCCTTACTCTGGATGGCATTACCCTGACCTCTAGTAATACTGTGAGAAATCTTGGAGTCATTTTTTATCAGGATATGTCATTCAAAGCGCATATTAAACAAATATGTAGGACTGCTTTTTTGCATTTACGCAATATCTCTAAAATCAGAAAGGTCTTGTCTCAGAGTGATGCTGAAAAACTAATTCATGCATTTATTTCCTCTAGGCTGGACTATTGTAATTCATTATTATCAGGTTGTCCTAAAAGTTCCCTTAAAAAGCCTTCAGTTAATTCAAAATGCTGCAGCTAGAGTACTAACGGGGACTAGAAGGAGAGAGCATATCTCACCCATATTGGCCTCTCTTCATTGGCTTCCTGTTAATTCTAGAATAGAATTTAAAATTCTTCTTCTTACTTATAAGGTTTTGAATAATCACGTCCCATCTTATCTTAGGGACCTCGTAGTACCATATCACCCCAATAGAGCGCTTCGCTCTCAGACTGCAGGCTTACTTGTAGTTCCTAGGGTTTGTAAGAGTAGAATGGGAGGCAGAGCCTTCAGCTTTCAGGCTCCTCTCCTGTGGAACCAGCTCCCAATTCAGATCAGGGAGACAGACACCCTCTCTACTTTTAAGATTAGGCTTAAAACTTTCCTTTTTGCTAAAGCTTATAGTTAGGGCTGGATCAGGTGACCCTGAACCATCCCTTAGTTATGCTGCTATAGACTTAGACTGCTGGGGGGTTCCCATGATGCACTGAGTGTTTCTTTCTCTTTTTGCTCTGTATGCACCACTCTGCATTTAATCATTAGTGATCGATCTCTGCTCCCCTCCACAGCATGTCTTTTTCCTGGTTCTCTCCCTCAGCCGCAACCAGTCCCAGCAGAAGACTGTCCCTCCCTGAGCCTGGTTCTGCTGGAGGTTTCTTCCTGTTAAAAGGGAGTTTTTCCTTCCCACTGTAGCCAAGTGCTTGCTCACAGGGGGTCGTTTTGACCGTTGGGGTTTTACATAATTATTGTATGGCCTTGCCTTACAATATAAAGCGCCTTGGGGCAACTGTTTGTTGTGATTTGGCGCTATATAAAAAAAACTGATTGATTGATTGATTGACTGGTAGCATTTTTTGGCCTTGTTAGTTGTGTTGGCACTGGTAGCATTTTTTGACCCTGTTAGTTGTGTTGGCACTGGTAGCATTTTTTGGCCTTGTTAGTTGTGTTGGCACTGGTAGCATTTTTTGGCCCTGTAAGTTGTGTTGGCACTGGTAGCATTTTTTGGCCTTGTTAGTTTTGTTGGCACTGGTAGCATTTTTTGGCCCTGTTAGTTGTGTTGGCACTGGTAGCATTTTTTGGCCTTGTTAGTTTTGTTGGCACTGGTAGCATTTTTTGGCCCTGTTAGTTGTGTTGGCACTGGTAGCATTTTTTGGCCTTGTTAGTTTTGTTGGCACTGGTAGCATTTTTTGGCCCTGTTAGTTGTGTTGGCACTGGTAGCATTTTTTGGCCTTGTTAGTTGTGTTGGCACTGGTAGCATTTTTTTGGCCTTGTTAGTTTTGTTGGCACTGGTAGCATTTTTTGGCCCTGTAAGTTGTGTTGGCACTGGCAGCATTTTTTGGCCTTGTTAGTTGTGTTGGCACTGGTAGCATTTTTTGGCCCTGTTAGTTGTGTTGGCACTGGTAGCATTTTTTGGCCCTGTTAGTAGTGTTGGCACTGGTAGCATTTTTTGGCCTTGTTAGTTTTGTTGGCACTGGTAGCATTTTTTGGCCCTGTTAGTTGTGTTGGCACTGGTAGCATTTTTTGGCCCTGTTAGTTGTGTTGGCACTGGTAGCGTTTTTTGGCCTTGTTAGTTTTGTTGGCACTGGTAGCATTTTTTGGCCCTGTAAGTTGTGTTGGCACTGGTAGCATTTTTTGGCCTTGTTAGTTTTGTTGGCACTGGTAGCATTTTTTGGCCTTGTTAGTTTTGTTGGCACTGGTAGCATTTTTTGGCCCTGTTAGTTGTGTTGGCACTGGTAGCATTTTTTTGGCCCTGTTAGTTGTGTTGGCACTGGTAGCATTTTTTGGCCCTGTAAGTTGTGTTGGCACTGGTAGCATTTTTTGGCCTTGTTAGTTGTGTTGGCACTGGTAGCATTTTATCTTTTTTCGATTCTTCAGGATACTCTAAGAACACGTGTCAGCTTTCCTCGTCACCTAGAGATGGGCGTGCGCTTCAGACAGCATAAGGCGGGGCTTACACTGGGCCCTCACCTGGTCTGGTTCCAGCGGCTCTATCATGGGGGAGTCATCGAGTCGTCGTAGAGGTGATGAGGCAAGGCGTCGCTCCCACTCTGACGCACATCCGTCTGCTCCTCCTCCTCCCTCTAGGAAGGAGCGTCTTAGAGCACTGATGGCTTTCTGGGGCTGCAGGGCCTCCTCAGGGCTCCCCAGTACCTCCTGAGAACCAAAGAACTGCTGAGTGGTCATGTGACCAGCTGACCACTGGAGCTCTAATCACTGATTGGATGAGATAACGGATATTACCTGAACTTCTTCATCTTGATCAGACTGAAAGACAAATTGAATAAAGCAGTTTAGGACCATCTGAAACTGGTTTAGCACATCTGAAACTTGTTTAGAACCATCTGAAACCAGTTTAAGACCATCTGAAACCGGTTTAGCACATCTGAAACCAGTTTAAGACCATCTGAAACCAGTTTAGGACTATTTGAAACTTGTTTAAGACCATCTGAAACCGGTTTAGCACATCTGAAACCAGTTTAAGTCAATCTGAAACCATCTTAGGATAATCTGAAACCACTTTAGAATCATATGAAATAAGTTAAAGAGCATCTGAAACTGATTTAAGACCATCTGAAACCAATTTAAGAGCATCTGAAAGCAGTTTAGGACCATGTGAAACTTGTTTAAGACCATGTGAAACCGGTTTAAGACCATGTGAAACCGGTTTGGACCATGTGAAAGCATATTTAATAAACACTGCACTGACTCCCATTTCAGTTGCCAATGCTACACTGATGTAGGTCATACTTAGGGTTGCCACCTTTGAGAAATGAAAATACAGGAGGCCCACCACGGCTCCTCAGGGCAGGGGCCACCACCCAGGGAGTGAGATATTTCATTTTGAAAAAAGCATTTAGTCAAACTTAAAGCTTAACACGAAACTGTTCATGACAAACTGTGCAGTCACTGAAATGTGCAATAATAAACTTAAATACCAATAATTTGAATCTTTAAAGTGAGGACATTTTTAGTTTAAGAGGAAAAAAAAACAAAAATACTTGTTTGCCTATAGTTTGCTTCATTGCCAACCACACTGTCAAGCCAGGGGTTCAACTCTTCCCACTCACATCTGTATATTTGCAAATGTTTTCACTTCTTTGGATGTGGTGGAGTTTCAGACTGGCAATAGTGATGCATTCGAGAGACAAATGACATACAACGGACCAGCACTTTGTTAGTTGGCTATGTACCACAGGCTTTTAAGGTGGCAGTAATTAAACCATTACTTAAAAAGCCATCACCTGACCCAGCTATCTTAGCTAATTATAGGCCAATCTCCAACCTTCCTTTTCTCTCAGAAATTCTTGAAAGGGTAGTTGTAAAACAGCTAACTGATCACCTGCAGAGGAATGGTCTATTTGAAGAGTTTCAGTCAGGTTTTAGAATTCATCATAGTACAGAAACAGCATTAGTGAAGGTTACAAATGATCTTCTTATGGCCTCGGACAGTGGACTCATCTCTGTGCTTGTTCTGTTGGACCTCAGTGCTGCTTTTGATACTGTTGACCATAAAATTTTATTACAGAGATTAGAGCATGTCATAGGTATTAAAGGCACTGCGCTGGTTTGAATCATATTTGTCTAATAGATTACAGTTTGTTCATGTAAATGGGGAATCTTCTCCACAGACTAAAGTTAATTATGGAGTTCCACAAGGCTCTGTGCTAGGACCAATTTTATTCACTTTATACATGCTTCCCTTAGGCAGTATTATTAGACAATATTGCTTAAATTTTCATTGTTACGCAGATGATACCCAGCTTTATCTATCCATGAAGCCAGAGGACACACACCAATTAGCTAAACTGCAGGATTGTCTTACAGACATAAAGACATGGATGACCTCTAATTTCTTGCTTTTAAACTCAGATAAATCTGAAGTTATTGTACTTGGCCCCACAAATCTTAGAAACATGGTGTCTAACCAGATCCTTACTCTGGATGGCATTACCCTGACCTCTAGTAATACTGTGAGAAATCTTGGAGTCATTTTTGATCAGGATATGTCATTCAAAGCGCATATTAAACAAATATGTAGGACTGCTTTTTTGCATTTACGCAATATCTCTAAAATTAGAAAGGTCTTGTCTCAGAGTGATGCTGAAAAACTAATTCATGCATTTGTTTCCTCTAGGCTGGGCTATTGTAATTCATTATTATCAGGTTGTCCTAAAAGTTCCCTAAAAAGCCTTCAGTTAATTCAAAATGCTGCAGCTAGAGTACTGACGGGGACAAGAAGGAGAGAGCATATCTCACCCATGTTGGCCTCTCTTCATTGGCTTCCTGTTAATTCTAGAATAGAATTTAAAATTCTTCTTCTTACTTATAAGGTTTTGAATAATCAGGTCCCATCTTATCTTAGGGACCTCGTAGTACCATATCACCCCAATAGAGCGCTTCGCTCTCAGACTGCAGGCTTACTTGTAGTTCCTAGGGTTTGTAAGAGTAGAATGGGAGGCAGAGCCTTCAGCTTTCAGGCTCCTCTCCTGTGGAACCAGCTCCCAATTCAGATCAGGGAGACAGACACCCTCTCTACTTTTAAGATTAGGCTTAAAACTTTCCTTTTTGTTAAAGCTTATAGTTAGGGCTGGATCAGGTGACCCTGAACCATCCCTTAGTTATGCTGCTATAGACGTAGACTGCTGGGGGGTTCCCATGATGCACTGTTTCTTTCTCTTTTTGCTCTGTATGCAGCACTCTGCATTTAATCATTAGTGATCGGTCTCTGCTCCCCTCCACAGCATGTCTTTTTCCTGGTTCTCTCCCTCGGCCCCAACCAGTCCCAGCGGAGGACTGCCCCTCCCTGGGCCTGGTTCTGCTGGAGGTTTCTTCCTGTTGAGAGGGAGTTTTTCCTTCCCACTGTGGCCAGGTGCTTGCTCACAGGGGGTCGTTTTGACCATTGGGGTTTTACGTGATTATTGTATGGCCTTGCCTTACAATATGGAGCGCCTTGGGGCAACTGTTTGTTGTGATTTGGCGCTATATAAAAGAATTGATTGATTGATTGATCTGCTGCACTAATAAGACAACAGAGCATGAATCAGCTGCTGTCTGTTAGCTTAAACATGTGTATATAAGACAACCCAAATTAAAGGAGAAATGCTGCTTTTAACAACCTGGACCTCATTTCTGTCATAAAATACAGTCGTTTACTCACCAATATAAGTTTGGTGTGATTAGAAGTCCATAGTTCAAACGATGTGTTCAGTTCAAATCTGGAGCAAACATTTTTCTTCTTCTATTAAGCTGGATTAGAACGTTTTGTGGTACACAGCACCAACTACTGGACAGGAGGAACCTAGCAGTCAATGTGACTCACTGATTTCAAAATGCAGCTCTTTCAACCAGACGTGTGGTGCCATGACATGTCAATCATCTATGTCTAATCAGATTTCAGGGGAGTCCAGTGAAGCCCCGGCCTCTACTCTAGCTCCACCCATGTCAGGAAGTGTTCAACATTTGACATTTCCTGTTTCACTGTGACTGAAAATTTGGCACTTCCTGTTTGAGTGTGAGGTTGCCACTGAGTTCCCGTAAGATTCCATGGGATCTCATTTGTTAATCCAGGAAGTGTTTGACACTTGAACATTTCCTGTTTTACTGTGGATTAAGAATTTGGCACTTTCTAATGAGGACTCCCTGTACCATGAGCGAGCTTCGTGACACTGCATGACGCTTCGCTCGTATTATTCATTTTTCCCTTAAATGAACTGTTGTGTGGGCCGCCAGAAGAGGAGGTACTGCTGGCCCACCACCAGAGGGCGCCCTGCCTGAAGTGCGGGCTTCAGGCACGAGAGGGCGCTGCCGCCACGGACACAGCCAGGGGTGACAGCTGTCACACATCAACTCATGACAGCTGTCACCCATCTTCATTTCATCACTCCATAAAAGCCGGATGTCATCTCCACCTCGCTGCCGAGATATTATCTACCTGTGAAGGTACTTTTCTCTGCTGACCTAAATCATTGAATAATAACCTGAACTTCTTTGCAGCCGTATTCCTGTGGCGTTTCATTATCTGTGGATTGGTGTATGGTGTGAACAGCGACGGCTTCGCTTCACACCCAAACCAGATAAGTGGTTAGACAGGAGCTGCACGAGTGTGTGATTAGAGGTGGAGGTGACTTTCCACCTTCTGACTGTTGTTGTTACTGGGTGTACACACACCCACACTTGACTGTCTTTGTTCTTCGCCAGCAGTACCAGATCTGACAGTCGGGGACGGTGATCACCTGGGAATTCGGGACTTGGCGGCTCCAGTATTCACCGGGTTCTGTGGTGGTGGAAATCGTGTGGTCCCGGCTCTTCTCAGGACAGACGTCTTCTATCCTCGAGCCTGCCCACACGTCACCTTTGTGTATTGACTACTATCAGATTCTGAGATTGTCTGTATATTCGTTGTGCACATTCACAACATTAAATTGTTACCTTTTGGCTCATCTATTGATCGTTCATTTGCGTCCCCTGTTGTGGGTCCGTGTCACTACACTTTCCCCAACAGGAACTGTTCTAATATATATTACAGCATTAAATGAATGAACCATGAGGTCAAAGGTCAGTCAGGATATTTGGACAGGCAAAAGCCTGCCCCTGTTGCCCATTTTTAAACAGTCACAATCACTGGTTAATAGTGGAACAGACGTGTGCAATATTTGAGGGAATCGTGACTTTGACGATTAATGCATGAATTTGGCACACAGTTAGAGCAAACCAACCAGATCATTTGGCTATAGGAGCATTGCAGAGACGGCCATTTTTCAAGATGGCTGCCACGGGATGTTGTTTTATCAGTTGTTCAGGCTCTAGACCTTCAAGGCTCTTGATTTTGGCAGCTAATCCTACATATTCAAGGATGAGGAATACAGTAGTACTATTTACAACATGCTAGCACCTACATAACAACATATGGCTAGCATTCAAGTCACTAAATAATTGTAAAACCATTAAAATAGCTAACATTGGTGATTTATACATGTTTTTGAACTGTGACTAATGAGAAGAACACAGTACCCAACTTCCCAATGTTTCATTAATTGCTGTTTACAAGAATTATCCAGTAGATGGAACTCGAAAAATAATCTGACCTGCAGCAGCTTTTTGTCATCCACTATTCTCTGCAGCAACTTGTTGGTGCAGATTTGATTGCTGCAAGAAATATATGAGCAGTTTTTCCTCAATACTCAACAATGAACATGTGAAAGTTTTTAATTAAATGCATTTATATGAGCACTATGTTTATTAATCCTCATTATTAAGCAAGCTAGCTAGCTAACATATTTGGCTAACATCAGCAATCTAGCTGAGTAGCAAACATTTATGAAGGGCTGTGAGTCCATACGCACCATATTTCAAACTGATTTGAAAATGTTATTTCATTGGTCAAAACATCAGTATTCAGTTGGTTTGGGTCTGATGCTGATCTCACTTTTTGAGACTGATCTGTATGTACATTTGTATGCTCTCAGATGACCTTGACTGGCCTGTTGTACTGTTCCATGTGACTGTGCTGCAGATGATGTACCTTCCTGGTGGTTTCAGCTGATGCTGGATTGGTGGTGCTAGAGCTAGTACATACTATTCTTTAAGTGGCATAGTGAACTGTGAGACAATGGCCAAACTATTCAAGTCAGTGGACCCTGCTGGGCCTGGAATGTCAGACACATGGGCCCTGACCACAGTCTGGAATAAATGTGTTCTTTGTCAGGAAGACAGAAATGTCCAGTTACTTCAACACGTGGCAGAGATGGAGCAGGACCACTGATCTGTATCGAACACTGGATGTCTCAGTGGTCCACACACTCCAAACCAATGAAATGAACTGGCCGCCATCTTACCACTCACACGTTATGTGGACCGCACACAGACAGCTTATTAGAACGTCAACAATTTGGAGTAATAACTGAGCTGATTCTCTCATTTCATTCTTTGTGTTCTTCTGTCTGCCATGATTATCTGTTTGATTTTTTTCCTTTCTTTCTTTTAGTACTTTGGCACTTCCTCTCCTTCTATTCTCACTTACTCATTTCTAAACATTATGATTCCTTAATCAAAGTTTATACAAGTGTTGTGAAATCATCAGCAAGTTTTTATACAGTAGTGTTCAGAATAATAGTAGTGCTATGTGACTAAAAAGATTAATCCAGGTTTTGAGTATATTTCTTATTGTTACATGGGAAACAAGGTACCAGTAGATTCAGTAGATTCTCAAAAATCCAACAAGACTAAGCATTCATGATATGCACACTCTTAAGGCTATGAAATTGGGCTATTAGTAAAAAAAAAAAAAGTAGAAAAGGGGGTGTTCACAATAATAGTAGCATCTGCTGTTGAAGCTACAAACTCAAAACTATTATGTTCAAACTGCTTTTTTACCAATCCTGTGAATCACTAAACTAGTATTTAGTTGTATAACCACAGTTTTTCATGATTTCTTCACATCTGCGAGGCATTAATTTTGTTGGTTTGGAACCAAGATTTTGCTGGTTTACTAGTGTGCTTGGGGTCATTGTCTTGTTGAAACACCCATTTCAAGGGCATGTCCTCTTCAGCATAAGGCAACATGACCTCTTCAAGTATTTTGACATATCCAAACTGATCCATGATACCTGGTATGTGATATATAGGCCCAACACCATAGTAGGAGAAACATGCCCATATCATGATGCTTGCACCACCATGCTTCACTGTCTTCACTGTGAACTGTGGCTTGAATTCAGAGTTTGGGGGTCGTCTCACAAACTGTCTGCAGCCCTTGGACCCAAAAAGAACAATTTTACTCTCATCAGTCCACAAAATATTCCTCCATTTCTCTTTAGGTCAGTTGATGTGTTCTTTGGCAAATTGTAACCTCTTCTGCATGTCTTTTATTTAACAGAGGGACTTTGCGGGGGATTCTTGCAAATAAATTAGCTTCACACAGGCGTCTTCTAACTGTCACAGCACTTACAGGTAACTCCAGACTGTCTTTGATCATCCTGGAGCTGATCAATGGGTGAGCCTTTGCCATTCTGGTTATTCTTCTATCCATTTTGATGGTTGTTTTCCGTTTCCTTCCACACGTCTCTGTTTTTTTTGTCCATTTTAAAGCATTGGAGATCATTGTAGATGAACAGCCTATAATTTTTTGCACCTGCGTGTAAGTTTTCCCCTCTCCAATCAACTTTTTAATCAAACTACACTGTTCTTCTGAACAATGTCTTGAACGTCTCATTTTCCTCAGGCTTTCAAAGAGAAAAGCATGTTCAACAGGTGCTGGCTTCATCATTAAATAGGGGACACCTGATTCACACCTGTTTGTTCCACAAAACTGACAAACTCACTGACTGAATGCCACAGAATCGTTTCCATCTTTTGAATCACTGATTTTAAAAGTTGTGAGAACTAATCCTTTTTATTGTGTTTTAATATATCGTCCACCTGGTCAATGCACTTCCTTCCTCAAGGAGATTAGTGACTTTTTATCTACAACTCTCAAGCTGTCCAGACTTTTAATTGTTGGTGATTTTAATTTCCATGTTGATGATGCTTCTGATAAATCTGCTGCTAAATTCATCAGTCTGATGGAATCTTTCAATTTGATCCAACACGTGTCTGGCCCCACACACAGCAAAGGTCATGTTTTAGATCTTGTTTTTACTCTGGGTCTTAATATTGAGTCTATTTATTCTGAGGATTTTTTTTATTTCTAATCATGTTTGTATTCTCTTTAATTTCTCTCTTAATCTGGATTGTCCGTCTGCTCCTCCTGTGATCTGCTCTCACATTTTTAATCATTTTACTGCAGATGTATTTTCTGCTGCTTTTAACCTTGATGAGTTGTTTAGTTTAGATGATGTTGATATTTTAGTTAATTCTTTTAATCATCATTGTCTCTCAATTTTGGACAGAGTGGCTCCTTTTAAAACCAGACACGCCCCTCTGAATAACTCCTCCCCCTGGATGAATGACAGTATTCGTAGTGTTAAGAGATCATGTGGGAAAGTGGAGCGGTTGTGGAAATCTACAAAGCTCCAGGTCCACCTCCTTCATTTAAAGGAGCTTTTAATCTCTTTTAATAATATGGTGAAAGATGTGAGGGCTGCTTATTTTTCCACTTTAATTTCTAACAACCGACGGAATCCAAAAATTTTGTTTGACACAATCAGAGACATTGTTACACCTGCATCTCCTGCTGCTATCATTCAGTCAGATGAAGACTGTGACAATTTTTTGTCCTTTTTATCAGTAAAATTTGTGATATCAGGGCAAATATTAATCCCTCTCTTTGTTTTCCTGTCCTCTATCTTACCCGGCCATCAGTTCTGGATAGTTTTAAACCTATATCACTGAAAGAGCTCACTGGTCTGGTGGACAGATTGAAGCCTTCCTCCTGCCCACTTGATATCTTCCCTACCTCCTTTTTTAAACAGGTCTTCCATTCTATTGGCCCGGTTGTCTTATTGATAATAAATAGATCACTGCTTTCCGGCTATGTCCCTCAGTATTTTAAACAGGCAGTTATTAACCCTCTTTTAAAAAAGCCTAATGCTGATCCTTCACTCCTTCAAAATTTTAGACCAATTTCAAAGTTAGTGTTATGTGCCGACGCAGGATGAGGAGCGGACCTGCGTCTGACTGAACCCAGCGCTAAATAACCAGAAAGCGGTTCCAAAAAACAAAACAATTTTATTATCCCTCTCTTGTGCAACACTCGGTGTACAACATAAAAGTGCGTTTGTCTGGCGGAGTGAAGGACAGCGCGCTCTCCAGCGCCCAAAGGGATCAAAGCCCAGCGCTTCTGGACTCACATTCACCGCCAAACACCCCCCAGGTGGACACGACAAACTGACTCTGTGAAGGATAGAAGAGGTGAGGTAAGTCAACAGCTACAACTAATATCCTTCAAAGGCACACACTATCAGCAACACATTCAGGTCTGCAGCTTCTCACAACAGGTGGAGGATCATCAGTCCGCACGCCACGGCCATGAGAAGCGAGCTGCACAGTTCTCATCAATGTTCAAATATACTGCGTAACAAAATACTAAATTACTATTAACACTTATTCAGACAATCAGTCACCTCTGATGTGTGCTGACAGCATGTGTCCCTCACCCGTCCTCCTTCACAGGCACGATGTGTCAAATCCAGGCGCGGTCCTCAGCGTCTCACAAACGAACGTCACAAGGTCGAGTTCCCGGCAATTCTGCTTGAATCACTCATGGCTTAAATGCAGAACGCCATCTCATTATCTGCTTCAGCTGAAAGTCTTTAAGTTTGCACGTGAGCATCATCCACAGGTGCTGCAAATCATACTGATGAGGGTGAAGGATTCTTCTGCCAGCACCTTCTCCACAGACAAAAACCAGTTTGCATACCACCTGGAGAGCAAAGAAAAGAAAACAACACAAAAACATCCAGCCAAACCCCCCAACACACAACAGTTGCCTTTTATTTCCAAAGTCTTAGAGAAAGTGGTGGCCAAACAGCTTAATGAGCTTTTAGCTGAACATAATATTCTTGATAAATTCCAGTCTGGGTTCCGTCACTTGCACTCTACAGAAACTGCCCTTCTCAGAGTTCCAAATGATATTTTAATGCGCAGAGATGCAGGTGAATATTCTGTGCTTGTCCTTTTGGATCTCTCTGCAGCTTTTGACACGGTGGATCATGGAGTTTTAGTTGAGAGACTAAGGACTTGGGTGGGCATTTCTGGGTCTGCTCTGGACTGGTTTTTATCTTATCTTTCACACAGGACTTTCGCTGTTGCTACTGGTAAATTTATGTCCTCCTCTGCCATGTTATCCTGTGGTGTGCCTCAAGGTTCTGTTCTGGGACCTATATTGTTTGCTCTATATTTGCTCCCACTTGGTCATGTCTTGAGCAGTTTTAAAGATGTCTCCTACCACTGTTATGCGGATGACATCCAGCTGTATATTTCATTTACTCCTCAAACTGTCTCTAGGGTATTTGCTCTTCAGAGCTGTCTTGAGGTTATTGGCGGCTGGATGGCGGCCAACTATTTGTCTTTAAATATAGCAAAAACTGAGGTCCTTGTTTGTGCCCCTGACAAGTTTGTTCCCACTGTGGTTGGGAATCTTGGTTCTCTGGCCCCTTTTGTTCGCTCAGCAGTGAGGAACTTGGGTGTTACGTTCAATCACTCCCTCAACTTTGACACATATGTTACCCGCCTGGCAGAGTCTTGTTTTTTTCCATTTGCGTAATATTGCCTGTCTGCGCAACATTGTGTCTCGGGCAGAGTTGGAGATGATCATTCATGCATTTGTGTCGTCACGTCTGGATTACTGTAACTCACTATTTTTTAGCCTTAGCAAATCCTCTTTGGACCGCTTACAAATGGTTCAGAATGTGGCTGCGAGGCTGCTGACGAGGTCATCAAAGAGGTCACATATAACCCCAATCCTCTCCTCCTTGCACTGGCTCCCCATCCATTTCAGACTCCAATTTAAAATTCTAGTACTGACTTTTAGAGCTCTGCACGGTCAAATGCCATCTTATATCACCGAGTTATTACATCCATATGTGACAAGCAGGTCTCTGAGGTCTTCGGACCTGGGCCTATTGGTTGTGCCTAGGACAAGACTGAAGACCAGGGGAGACTGTGCTTTCGAGGTGGTGGCACCTAAAATGTGGAATGCATTGCCTTTGGACCTACGCTCCGTGGACTCTGTTGAAACATTTAAAGTGAAGCTAAAGATCCTTTTGTATAGGCTGGCTTTTACCTAGTTTTATGGTTCTATGTTTCTGCTGCTTTTAATTTCTTTGTTCTTATGTGAAGCACTTTGTGATTTCTATCTTGAAAGGTGCTATATAAATAAACCTTACTTACTTACTTACTTACACTACTATTATTGTGAACACCCCCTTTTCTACTTTTTTTTTTTTTTACTAATAGTCCAATTTCATAGCCTTAAGAGTGTGCATATCATGAATGCTTGGTCTTGTTGGATTTGTGAGAATCTACTGAATCTACTGTATATGTGTTGGCCATCTCTGTTTATTTAATCCCTTTCTTCAGCTACTTTATGTTCTCAACTGTTAAACACCTGACTGTCCTGTACAACCCAGTTTACCTTCCTGTCTGAATACATTCATTTTATGTTTGTAAAATTGTAATGTAAAAACAGTAAAACACACCACCACCTCAATTTTGATTCATTGATATTTACATTTACTGTTACCCACCTTTTGTGTGTAATTTTGTTCTAAATTTGATTTCAAAACAGAGTCTGCTTGAAGGACTTCAATTGTGTTTGTCTTTTAACCAAGTGTTTCCACTTAGTTTGGGGAGTCCAACTCTTATAGTTCTGCTAACTATTATATTTATAAGACATCAGCATTACAAAAACAAATGTTTTAACAACTGTTTTGATTAAAATGATTGGCATTTGGCTTATGTCTAAAACAGGTTAACCCAGGCAGCGCCGTGTACCCCAGCTTGTGTGAGTGTGTGTATATATACGAGGTCTCTTAGATAATAAACCGACCCTTTTATTTTTTTTTTAACTATATGGATTTGAATGACATGCGATTACACCAATCATGCTTGAACCCTCGTGCGCATGCGTGAGTTTTTTCACGCGTGTCGGTGACGTCATTTCCCTGTGGGCAGGCCTTGAGTGAGATGTGGTCCCGCCCTCTCGGCTGAATTCCTTTGTTTCACACGCTGCTCGAGACGGCGCGCGTTGCTTTATCAAAATTTTTTCTGGACCTGTGAGGAATATCCGAGTGGACACTATTCGAGAAATTAAGATGGTTTTCTGTGAAAAGTTTAACGGCTGATGAGAGATTATGGGGTGTTTCTGTCGGTGTAAGGACTTCCCACGGAGCGGGACATCGCACAGCGCTTCCAGGCACCGTCGTCGGCCTGTTTCGAGCTGAAAACATCCTAATTTAAGGCTTAATTCACCCAGGACATCGTGAGAGAACAGAGAAGATTCAGAAGAGGCCGGCATGAGGACTTTATGCGGACATTCCACTGTTTAAGGACATTTTTTTAATGAAAGACGTACGCGCAAATTCGCCGAGTCGTTTCCGTGACGACTCGGCAAATCTGTGTGCGCCGCGACAGGAAAAACACCTCCGTGTTGAAAACCATTTGTAGAATTCAGGCGGCTTTTAATGGCTTTCAACAAGTGAGTAACTGAGAAATTGTTTAACAGCTTGGGCATGTTCCAACTTGCCCGTTAAGGTTGGGTCCGGCCCGACATGCGACTCTGCCCGCATGTTCTTTCATTACAAAATGACCGTTAACAATGGAATGTCTGAATAAACTCCTCATGCCGACTTCTTCTTAAAGTTCTCTGTTCTCTGACGACTTACTGCGTCAACAGAGCCTGAAATGTGGAAGTTTTCAACTTGAAACGGCGAGACGCTGCCGCCTCGAAGCGCACATCGCCGTCAGGCGCCGTGGACCGTCCTTAAAGCGACACTACCAGACCAAAATCTCTCATCAGCCGTTAAAATTTTTACCGAAAACCAGCTGAATTTATCGAATGGTGTCCACTCAGTTGTGCCTTACAGTTTTGAAAAAAATTTGATCAAACAAAGCAACAGTCTCTGAGCCATTCCTAAACAATGAAAAAAATCGACGAGCGGGTGGACGACTCCTCACTCAAAGACTGCCCACAGGCGAATGACGTAACCGACAGGCGTGAAAAAACTCTCGCATGCCCACGAGGGTTCAAGCATGTCTGATGTAATCACACGTGATTCAAATCCATATGGTTTTTGAAAAAAATAATAAGGTCGGATACTTTTCTAATAGACCTCGTATATATATATATATATATATATATATATATATATATAAAATGAAAAAAGTTAACAAGAACAAAAGTGGATGGACATCAAAAGTCCTGATGAATAAGACAGCAACAGTGGATTTTGATAGTTGCACTGAAAGAATAAAACACTTAACTCACTACAAGAATTGGTTTTCGTTCAAAGGTCCAAAACATGCAACCTAATAAATGTTTTAAAATAGTTCATCCAACACAATACTAAACATGTGGCTACAAACAAGCCACTTATTATTATTATTATTATTATTATTATTATTTATTATTAGGGCCTGAGTGCAGCCGATCTGCTCTGTGTGAGCCTGATCCGGCTGTCACGCCCACATACTTCATCGTAGATCCTTCAAACTTGCTGGACATGATGAGGGCTCCGCCCTGAACGTCAGCATATATTAACTTCCCACCTAACTCATAGCGCCCCCCGGTGGTAACAGGAAATGTCCTATTTTTACTTTAACAGGTCCTGATGTCACATACTTAACCCAATCAACTTCATTCCACTTCTAAAACATACAGAACAAATTGGTGAATGAAGGCGATGAACGCCGTGAAGTTACGAGTAACGGCGTCCGTGTGGCGGAGTATCGAATATCGCCCCTTCGCCATGAATTTTGATGGCTTTAAATTTGTCATGTCATCAGGAAAATTGATACACAGGTCGAGCACGACAACCTCTTACAATTCATAGGGGCGTCGCCCATGGGCGGGGCAAAATGCCTCAATAGCGCCCCCTTGAAACTTTCAAAAACCCCTCCATATAGGGGTTTTTTTGGAGTAGGGAGATGAAAATTGGTACACGTGTGACTTGCATAGACGTACAAAAAAGTCTCTTGCACCATGGGTCTACTCCAAACAGGAAGTCGGCCATTTTGAATTTTCTTGTCATTTTGGCGTGATTTCCACATGTTGTATTTGAACGAACTCCTCCTAGGGATTTTGTCCAATGCACTTCAAATTTTTTCCACATCACCCACAGATGATACTGACCAAAAGTTATCGAAAGCTTTTCTCTATGTTGAAGGGTGTGGCCGCTGTGGCGCCACCATTTTGAACCTTTGCCATAGAACATCAAGTCATGATAACTTCTTCATGCTTTGCCTGATTGACTTGAAACTTCACGTGTGATGATGGTTGGCCCCTGATCACACTTGACCCCTGTGTTTGTGCTCTGAGCACACCCTTGTGGATGACCCATCAACATGTCATAACTCCTTCATGCATTGTGTGATTTGCTTGAAACTTGAACTGTGTGATGAGTATCTGCCCCTCTATACACCTGCCCACATCTGGTCACAAGGGGACGTGGTGGCCCGGGGAGGCAGTGGCACACACACGAGGGCCCGTATATGACTGCTTGCAGTACTAGTTATTTTTATTAGTATTATTCTGACTTTTCAAACCTAATTTCGGCCCTTTCCCATGCTCCAAAACTCACCAAACATTTCATAGTTGTTTGGCTGGATATGAAATTTGATATTTTGAGGATCGCACACATGGTCGCAGCAAAACAGTGCCCTCTACAAATTTTCAAAAAACCCTCTACATTGTTTTATTTATTTTATTTTTTTTGGAGTAGGGAGATGATTTAATCTTTCATCTTCTGGGGGGCAGAGCCGAAGCACCGAAGCATGATCATGGCTAACATGGTGACATGGTGAAGAGCTTCGCTCGTCATGTCTGTGACATGTACAGAAAAATATGTTTTGGTGTCTCGCTCGTTCTTTGTCAGGACGTTGTTATGAATTTGCCTTAAGTTTTCACTAGTACAGTCCAGACGAACTTCAATTCACTGGGAAACCGCCGTGAGACAACATCTGTGAACAAAAATGTTCCTGTGAGAAATCAGGAGTCCCAGTGCAACCTTTTAAGAAGCACTGATAATTCATACAATTCATCCCCTCTTTTTATTCACTTTCTCTGTGGACGTGAGAAAGGGTTGCATTCTCGTTCTTCTTTTTTTTTCTGCGTTCTGTCTCCTTTTTTTTTGTTTCTCATTACACTGTAATCAGTTTGAATGTACATTGAAGGCATAAATATTCCGTCTCGGACAAACCACATGGACCCTGTTTGTCTGAAAAACGTTTAGTCTTCAGCCGGTAGCGTCAGTGGCTACATCATGTAGCTCTTTTACCCGTTCTGTGCCATGTCGGCTTGTTGTCTCGTTTGTGTGAGAGCGTGACAGTGTGGTGCACAGGCCTGGCATATGTATGACAGCATCAAGTGGACCCTCACATACAAAGAATTCACCTAATCACTTAATTCACTGAATCACTTCAGCTTCGATACATAAACCACAAGTATCAAAACAGCAACATGTGAATGTGTGTCAGTGAACTTCAGGCTGCTTCAAAATGCTGCCAGACGTTCGATGTCTCAATACAATCCAGTTTATTTATAGAGCACATTTAAAAACAACAAAGTTGACCAAAGCACTGTACAAAGACATAAAATCAATCAATCAATCAA
The DNA here is from genome assembly GCF_902500255.1 of Thalassophryne amazonica. Classification (NCBI taxonomy): domain Eukaryota; kingdom Metazoa; phylum Chordata; class Actinopteri; order Batrachoidiformes; family Batrachoididae; genus Thalassophryne; species Thalassophryne amazonica. The sequence goes on from NW_022986555.1 coordinate 21,658, forward strand.
TAAATAAATAATCACATGATAAATGTGATTCACACAACAAAACAAAGAGCAGACAGCCGCCTGACAAGAACCTTTTCAACCTGGGAACTTGATGACTACAGAGGGACAGAGGGGACACTGGCAGCCATCAATACTTCTATTTTATTTTGTTCATGATTCTGTTTTGATGAGTGTGTGTATGACATTTATGAAAAATATGGAACAATTCACATCCCATATTGATTCAATACGGGACACAACAATTCATTGTCAAATAAAGGACAATCCTGTATTTTACGGGACAAGTGGCAACCCTGTTCATGCTGCACTTACATTCTCAACGAGTGGAGGTTCATCAGAATAAAGAAAGAGGACAAACCTCTGTGGCTGTCAGATCTCCATCCATCGCAGTGTCCGTCAACTCCGTCTAAAAAACAAACAATCAAAGTGTCTGAGTGTGTAAACACAGTGTTCCAACCAGACCATCACATATACACACCCAAACCACATGACCCATACACACCCAAATATACACACCCAAACCACATGACCCATACACACCCAAATATACACACCCAAACCACATGACCCATACACACCCAAATATACACACCCAAACCACATGACCCATACACACCCAAATATACACACCCAAACCACATGACCCATACACACCCAAATATACACACCCAAACCACATGACCCATACACACCCAAATATACACACCCAAACCACATGACCCATACACACCCAAATATACACACCCAAACCACATGACCCATACACACCCAAATATACACACCCAAACCACATGACCCCATACACACCCAAATATACACACCCAACCACATACCCTACACACCCAAAATATACACACCCAAACCACATGACGCCATACACACCCAATATACACAACCAAACCACATGACCCATACACAGCCAAATAGACACACCCAAAACCACATGTAACCATACAACGCCCAAAGATACACACACACAAACCACATGACCCATACCATACACACCCAAATACACACCCAAACCACATGACCCATACACACCAAATATACACACCCAAACCACATGACCCATACACACCCAAAATATACACCCCAACCCATAACCCACGCCCAAATATACACACACCCAAAAATGACCCATCCCAACCAAATATACACACCCAAATATACACACCAAACCAGATGACCCATACACGCCCAAAAATACACACCCAAACCACATGACCCATACACACCCAAATATACACACCCAAACCACATGACCCATACACACCCAAATATACACCCCCAAACCACATGACCCATACACCCAAATATACACACCCAAACCACATGACCCATACACACCCAAATATACACACCCAAACCACATGACCCATACACACCCAAATATACACACCCAAACCACATGACCTAATACAACCCAAATATACACACCCAAACCAGACAACCCATACACGCCCAAATATACACACCCAAACCAGATGACCCATACACACCCAAATAGACACACCCAAACCAGATGACCCATACACACCCAAATATACACACCCAAACCACATGACCCAGACACACCCAAATATACACACCCAAACCACATGACCCATACACACCCAAATATACACACCCAAACCAGATGATCCATACACACCCAAACCAGATGACCCAGACACACCCAAATATACACATCCAAACCACATGACCCATACACACCCAAATACACACCCAAACCACATGACCCATACACACCCAAATATACACACCCCAAACCACATGACCCATACACACCCAAATATACACACCAAAACCACATGACCCATACACACCACCAAAAGTATACACCACAAAACCACAGGAACATACCACACCTAAATTATACACGACCCAAAACCACCATGACACATACACACCCAAATATACACACCCAATACCACAGGACCCATACACACCTCAATATACACACACCCAAACCACATGACCCGATACACACCCTAATATACACACCCAACCACCATGACCCAGCACACACCCAAATATACACACCCAAACCACATGACCCATACACGACCCCTAATATAACACACCGCAAACCAGATGACCCGATACACACCCAATATACACAACCAAACCACATGAACCCATACCACACTCAATATAACACCCAACCATCAATGTACCCCATACACACCCAAATATACACAACCCAACCCAACATGACCCATACACACCCAAATATACCACCCCAACCCACATGACCCTACACACCTAAATATACACTCCAAACCACATGCACCCATACTACACCCAAATAGACCACACCCAAACACAACATGACCCATACACACCCAAATATACACACCCAAACCACAGGACCCATACACACCCAAATATACACACCCAAACCAGATGATCATCCATACACACCCAAATATACACACCCAAACCACATGATCATCCATACACACCCAAATATACACACCCAAACCACATGACCCATACACACCAAATATACACACCCAAACCACCATGACCCATACACACCCAAAATAATACACACCCAACACATGACCCATACACACCCAAATATACACACCCAAACCACATGACCCATACACCCCCAAATATACACACCCAAACCACATGACCCAATACACACCCAAATATACACACCCAAACCACATGACCCATACACACCCAAATATACACACCCAAACCACATGACCCATACACACCCAATATACACACAACCACAACCCATAACACCCAAATGCCAACCCAAACCACATGCCCATACACCCCAAATATACACACCCAAACCACATGACCCATACACACCCAAGTACAGTATACACACCCAAACCACATGACCCATACACACCCAAATATACACACCCAAACCACATGACCCATACACACCCAAATATACACACCCAAACCACATGACCCATACACACCCAAATATACACACCCAAACCACATGACCCATACACACCCAAATATACACACCCAAACCACATGACCCATACACACCCAAATATACACACCCAAACCACATGACCCATACACACCCAAATATACACACCCAAACCACATGACCCATACACACCCAAATATACACACCCAAACCACATGACCCATACACACCCAAATATACACACCCAAACCACATGACCCATACACACCCAAATATACACACCCAAACCACATGACCCATACACACCCAAATATACACACCCAAACCACATGACCCATACACACCCAAATATACACACCCAAACCACATGACCCATACACACCCAAATATACACACCCAAACCACATGACCCATACACACCCAAATATACACACCCAAACCACATGACCTCATACACAACCCAAATATACACACCCAAAACCAACATGACCCCATACACAACCCAAATATACCACACCCAAAACCACATGACCCATACCCACCACAAATATACCACACCCAAACCACCTGACCCATACACACCCAAATTATGCACACCCCAACCCACTATGACCCAACCCACCCAAATATACACAACCCAAACCACCAATGACACCCCATTACCATCACCCAAATATACCCACCCAAACCACCATGACCCCTCCCACACCCCAATATACACACCCAAACCACATGACCAATGTACACCCCAATATACACCCCAACCACATGACCATACACACCCAATATACACACCCAACCACTGAACCATACACACCCAAATATACACACCCAAACCACAGACCCATACACACCCCAAAATATACACACCCAAACCACATGAACCATACACACCCAAATATACACACCCAATCACATGACCATACACACCCAAAATATACACACCCAAACCACAGGAACCATACAACACCCAAATATACACACCCAAAACCACATGACCCATACACACCAATAATATACACACCCAAACCACATGACACATACACGCCCAAATATACACACCACAAAATATACACTACACCACAACCACATGACCCCACCACACGTAAATATACACACCCAAACCACATGACCCATACACAACTAATATACACACCCCAAACCACATGACCCACACACCCAACTATACACACCCAAACCACAGACCCATTACACACCAAATTATACACACCCAACCACATAAACCCATACACGCCCCAACTAACACACCCCAAACCCACATGACCCATACACACCCAAATATACACACCAAATATACACACCCCAAACCACATGACCCATACACACGAAAATATACACACCACAAACCAGATGACCCATACACGCCCAAAAATACACACCCAAACCAGATGACCCATACACACCCAAACCACATGACCCAGACACACCCAAATATACACACCCAAACCACATGACCCATACACACCTAAATATACACACCCAAACCACATGACCCATACACATCTAAATATACACACCCAAATCACATGACCCATACACACCCAAACCACATGACCCATACACATTTAAATATACACACCAAAATCACATGACCCATACACACCCAAACCACATGACCCATACATACCTAAATATACACACCCAAACAACATGACCCATACAAACTCAAATATACACACCCAAACCAGATGACCCATACACACCTAAATATACACACCCAAACCACATGAACCATACACACCCAAATATACACACACAAACCACATGACCCATACACATCCAAATATACACACCCAAACCACATGACCCATACACACCCAAATATACACACCCAAACCACATGACCCATACACACCTAAATATACACACCCAAATATACACACCCAAACCACATGACCCATACACACCTAAATATACACACCCAAACCACATGACCCATACACACCGAAATATACACACCCAAACCACATGACCCATACACACACTAAATATACACACCCAAACCACATGACCCATACACACCTAATATACACACCCAAATATACATACGCAAACCACATGACCCATACCACCCCAAATATACACAATAAAAACCCACATGACCATACACACCCAATATACACACCCAACCACATGTACCCATACACACCTAAATATACACACGGCAAACCACATGACCCATACACACCTAAAATATACACACCCAAACCACATGACCCATACACACCCACATATACACACCCAAACCACATGACCCATACACACCCAAACCACATGACCATACACTCTAAATATACACACCAAAATCACATGACCCATACACACCCAACCACATGACCCATACATACCTAACTATACACACCCAACAACATGACCCATACAAACTCAAAATATACACACCCAAACCAGATGACCCATACACACCTAAATATACACACCCAAACCACATGAGCCATACACACCTAAATATACACACCCAAACCACATGACCCATACACAACCAAATATACACGCCCAAATATACATGCCCAAATATACACACCCAAACCACATGACGCACACACATCCAAATATACACACCCAAACCACATGACCCATACACACCCAAATATACACACCCAAACCACATGACCCATACACACCCAAATATACACACCCAAACCACATGACCCATACACACACAAATATACACACCCAAACCACATGGCCCATACACACCTAAATATACACACCCAAACCACATGACCCATACACACCTAAATATACACACCCAAACCACATGACCCATACACACCTAAATATACACACCCAAATATACACAAGCAAACAACATGACCCATACACACCCAAATATACACAATAAAACCACATGACCCATACACACCCAAATATACACACCCAAAACACATGAGCCATACACACCCAAATATACACACCCAAACCACATGACCCATACACACCTAAATATACACACGCAAACCACATGACCCATACACACCCAAATATACACACCCAAACCACATGACCTATACACACCCAAACCACATGACCCATACACACCCAAAACACATGAGCCATACACACCCAAATATACACACCCAAACCACATGACCCATACACACCTAAATATACACACGCAAACCACATGACCCATACACACCCAAATATACACACCCAAACCACATGACCCATACACACCCAAATATACACACCCCAACCACATAACCCATACACGCCCAAATATACACACCCAAACCACATGACCCATACACACCCAAATATACACACCCAAATATACACACCCAAACCACATGACCCATACACACCAAAATATACACACCCAAACCACATGACCCATACACACCCAAATATACACACCCAAACCACATGACCCATACACACCCAAATATACACACCCAAACCACATGACCCATACACACCCAAATATACACACCCAAACCACATGACCCATACACACCCAAATATACACACCCAAACCACATGACCCATACACACCCAAACCACATGACCCATACACATTTAAATATACACACCAAAATCACATGACCCATACACACCCCAAACCACATGACCCATACATACCTAAATATACACACCCAAACAACATGACCCATACAAACTCAAATATACACACCCAAACCAGATGACCCATACACACCTAAATATACACACCCAAACCACATGAACCATACACACCCAAATATACACACACAAACCACATGACCCATACACATCCAAATATACACACCCAAACCACAAGACCCATACACACCCAAATATACACACCCAAAACACATGACCCATACACACCTAAATATACACACCCAAATATACACACCCAAACCACATGACCCATACACACCTAAATATACACACCCAAACCACATGACCCATACACACCTAAATATACACACCCAAACCACATGACCCATACACACCTAAATATACACACCCAAACCACATGACCCATACACACCTAAATATACACACCCAAATATACACACGCAAACCACATGACCCATACACACCCAAATATACACAATAAAACCACATGACCCATACACACCCAAATATACACACCCAAACCACATGACCCATACACACCTAAATATACACACGCAAACCACATGACCCATACACACCTAAATATACACACGCAAACCACATGACCTATACACACCCAAATATACACACCCAAACCACATGACCCATACACACCCAAACCACATGACCCATACACATCTAAATATACACACCAAAATCACATGACCCATACACACCCAAACCACATGACCCATACATACCTAAATATACACACCCAAACAACATGACCCATACAAACTCAAATATACACACCCAAACCAGATGACCCATACACACCTAAATATACA